>NC_056743.1:754686033-754726033 GCF_019279795.1 Protopterus annectens
TTATCATGATCACCATAAAGAATGTACACATAATGTTTATATCACTTACCTTTATGGCCTGAAAAATAAATACAGAGTGGCAAAATAAACACTATATAAATACTATAAATTCCTACACTATATAAAAACTATAGAAATAAAAACTACAGTTTGGCTAACTATCCTATGAACTATGGAAAAAAAATGTAGGAGGACTTTCGTAATGTATGATGATAAAATATGGAAATTAAGAAACAGAAAAGTACAAGAGCGATTTTTTTTTGTACTGAACTATATCTAGGAAATATTATACACATGAAAACTAATACTACAATAAAATTAATTAAGCTGTCCAGTAACACTACTATAGAATACAGCCAACTTATACTGCAGATATGTTCACAACATAGACTTCATCTGGTGGAATTAAACTAAAATGCAACCTACCACAAAGTCTTAATCCAAACCATTACTTTTTTTTTTTTTTTTTTTTAAAAACTAATTTTTCTATGACTGTGTCTCATACAAATTATCAACCAATTTCAAAATTCAGAAAAACACTCACACTGGATCGTGAAAGAACTAAAGCACACGCACACACTCTCACTCATACTCTATATACACACGTACGTGCACACATATATCCTCTCCAGTGTTCATTTTTCAGGTTGGGATGAATGGTGTAATCACTTTTTGGGGGACTTAAACATGTGAATAGTGTAGCTCTTTGAAAATGAGATGGATAATAATTGGATAATAACTGTATGAAAATCAAATACTACCCAGTGCCTATTGTTTTGCTTTGGGATTTAGGTTAGGAAAGTCACCTGCCAGCATTCAAGGAGTTAATGTTACATTGCAGTGGGACAGCTATCCCGATACCTAATTAAAATATTTATATTAGTATGCATGTTAATGTGCTTCAGGTTGAGGTAAAGCCACTTCATTGAAGGTTTAATAAAGAAATACCTGCAAGAATTATTACATATTTAACATATGAAAAAAACATGTAGAGCTGTATTTTTTTACTTTATGTAAATATCTACATATATGTGTACAGGTAAGTGAGGGAGCATATAACAAAAGCCATCCTCACATCCAGTCTTACAGATAGATGATTAATGACAGGATATTTTTACCCAGGTCATTATGTGCCTGAGTCAGAGATGCAGGCTAATTTTATAAAAGGAAAAAAAAAACAAAACAAATGAAAATATATAAATGCCTTGTTTCCGAAGATAAGTCATAGTCTGACCATCATAGGGGACTCTTGTTTGGTGTTTGGGTGTACTCTTGTGATCAAACAATTAACCCCAACAAAGGACAAAATATTACTTACTTTCCAGCTCCATGGCACAGAAGGTTGAAGCCCTGACTGCAGCCCCAGTGATATGGGTTCAACTAGTGGACTGAGGCACTGCAGAAGCTGGCAGGGCTGGGGTAGGAATAAGAATATGATGCTTGTTCCCCCATTAGACATTGGCTCGTGAGCAGACTGAGAAAGGACTTCAGTCTTGCTGCAGCAATGTCATGTCGGGCATCCAGAGGATAGGTAGTAGGACAAATTAGAAAAAAAAAGCCAGCCAGAGATGAATACTGGCCAGTCTCTTAACTCTTGTCCTTCATTGGCAACCAAAAATGTACACCAGGCCATAAGGCAACCTCTCTGGAAAGATTGTCTCCCTCTCCAAAGGGTGATGTGAAGTACTAAAGTGGTCAGGGAGAAAGAAGAAATTTAACAGGGAGAATGGTATGCCAGGAGAGGACCAAAAATTATCTATATAATTTGCCACACTGAACAAAGGCATAGGCATATTACAGTCTAGATGTACTCCACTTTTATTCTGTCTCTTAAAATATATTTAGTTGTACAGCACTGACTGGCATCTCTCCCTCTTTTGTCTATCTCTGTCTAGTCATCTATCCATCTACATGTGTGGTGCATTAGTTTGTCTGTAGTTTGTTTCAAAAGCCATTAGGGTCTTGCAGATTTTATACTGCAACACTAACTGCCCATTCTGACCTAGAAGAAATAACTAATATCTTAGAGATGACAACTGTAGAGTAATTTTTATACCACCAACAGTTATAACTAATATACAGATTCCACAGTCCCAGCCATGCCCCACAGTTACTAGGGAACAAGTCCTCTGACCCCAAACACTAAGGACATCTCATTCACAAGTCCTGGTAATATACCAGGTTGCCTGACTATCAGTATCAAATATGACTTATCTGATCCCCCACTTAACTGCTTCAATCTAAGTCTATCTACTGGTTACAACCCCAAAGTCTGGAAAACAACTATTGTAATGTTGTTATCCAACCATGGACAACAATAGCTACAGCTGTTATGCATTGCATACAACATATCTGGACCTAGCCATGGCCTTTGACACTATTCTCGATGCATATATTATTGACAGGCTTGCAAACCTGAATATAAACCCACTGGTAGGCTTGCAGATTTGAAAACAAACCTTTATGTTGTGGATAGCTAACTCTGCTTGACAAATCCTTAATGGTTTGAGTCACAGTTGCCACTTTTAAAATCAAAAAGATACTAGTGGTGTACCATAAGCCTTACTGTTTGGCCATCTCCTATTTGGTTTCTTTTTCCCAGTCCTTCAAGCCAATGCCCCTGGCTTGTGGTTATCTAAGTTTGCAGACAATTGTAAATTAAGTGTTGTTATTTGCTCTTACCTTACAATAGCTCCAGAATCAGTTAGAGTATTTTATTAGTTGGTACAAGGACAACACTCTCAAAATAAATATGAAAGTTTAGGTTACTATCTATCTATGTTCCTAGGTCCCTCACCATTGGGTCTACCTCTAGAAGGGTGCTATCAATATTATAATTTTCAGGAATAGCTGATTTACTGAAGGTACGATTACACATTTTTAGCATTTATTCTCTGACCATTGTTTTGGTATCAGTCACTTGTCATTTTTAGGTCTGTTTATAGGATGTCAGCATCATTTGGGGATTCAATGATTGCTCTTAGTTTACAGTTGTCAGCAAACCTGGTGAGCCAGAAGCCCCCAACATTAGCCTTCACTTCAGAGAAGTATATACCAAACAGGAGGGGTCCCAACACTGAACCCTGTGGGACACTGCTACTTACAGGTTTCTTATCAGAAGTAGATTTGCCTATCAAGACATGTGTCCATCGATGAGCCAGTTTGCTATCCATCTGATGTAAGGAATTATGCCTAACTCAGTAATTTTATATATAATTCTTGAGTGGGGGATCATGTCAAAAGCTTTGGCCAGGTCTAGAAAAGTGGTGTGTACCATTTTACCCTTATCCATGGCCCTAGTGACTTTCTTGAAGAATTCCACCAGATTGAGCAGGCAAGACCTCCCTATGACAAAGCCAAAATGGTCTGGTCCAGTGTTGAGAGAGTTCCTATGTCATTATTGATCAGGTCCATGATAATTCTCGCCACGGTCTTGCAGACAAGACTGGTCAATCTAATGGGTCAGTTATGCAGAAGGATGACCGTTGCAGTTCTCCATTCCTTTGCGGCAAAGCTCATCTGGAGGCTGTGGTTAAAGATGGTTTCTAGCAGCCCTGATAGATTCTGTTTAAAGCTATTTAAGAAGCATCCTGGAATGTTGTCAGGACCCATGGAGGCTGTGCTTTTGGCTTTAGTGAGAGCAGTAAGGACCTGTTCCGTTGTAATGACATGTAGAGGGATGGTTGCAGATATTTCTTTGAGTGTGATAGGAGGTGATGGGGGAAGTTGTTTGAAGTGACCTTGTCGGTCAGCAGGTTTGCTTTAGTTTCAGGGGGTTCCTATCAACATCTCGAACGTCGACAATATCGAATATGATATTGTTAACGTGAGAATGCCGAAAGTGCAGAACATTGAACGGGTAAACAGAAATCTCCGTAAGGGGAGATTTCTGTTTACTACAATGTAGTGTGGTCTCGGAGTTGGTATATTTAAGTAGCGGGGGTGTGGGGGGTGCAGGGGGGTTTGGCTCCCTGCCTATACCCTTTAGTTTTTTTTTTTTTTTTTTGTATATCGGCTTTCGAAAAATTAATAGTTCAATCATTTCAGTTCGATATTTAGTGATTCGAACTATTAAATTTTCGAAATGCTGATACAGACCCAGTTTCAGGCTGGGTGTAAGTGTTGCCATTCATGATTAACTCTGCACATTGACATTGCTGAGCGTGTCCCCGGAGGTTACGAATGTAATCAAAAAAAGCCTTATATTTTTCTTTTACCTGGGAATCTGTCTTTGCCTTATAGTTTGCTTTGGGAGATTTGACCACCTCTCTAATTTGCTTGTTTAGACATGAGAGTCTTTTTGTACTGTTTTGTCAGTTCCTTCTTGGCTTTGGAGAGGAGTTTTTTTCCTTTTGCTGAATAGCCTATTTATGCTAGGGTTCCACCAGGATGATTTCTTTTTGCCAATAATCATAGGTTTGACTCAGACAGGTACTGCCTCCTCTATGAAGCTATGAATGTGGTTGCACAGAGCTTTTGTGCACATCTCAGAGTAGGCCTCAGTGCCTTCTGGGTACAGAGGTGTTTGGAAGTTTAATAAGCTGTCACTTAGTCTGAGGTAATTGGCATTAGCAAAGTTCTTAACAGTTTTGGAGTTTGATGGGGGTTCTAGTTCTTAGTTTTAATACTAAATGAGATCATTTTGTGGTAAGATCTTACCAGGGAGGAGTTAATACATGGAAGGGAGCAGCATCACCCAATGTTCATGAGTACTAGGTCAAGATATTTTTGTACCTCTAGTTGGGGAGCTAACTAGATCCTCCAGAGTGTTTGTGTTGATCAAGTCCAAAAACCTCTGAGAAAATGAATTATGGGCTGTTTAAGTCTCAGTTTATGGAAGAGTAGTTGAAGTCACCAATAAGTCTGGTGTATGGCTAAATACTAAGACATTCCAGTAGGTTTAGGCAGGATAAGTGGTTTTCCAGATTCATGTTAGGGGATCTATAGATAGCAAGGATATGATGGAGACTTGTACCTCTGGTTTATTGGGCATGGAGCAGCTAAATAAACAAGTCATTTTGTTGGACCAGTCTAGCAGCATACTTTTCCCTTATGAACACAGATACACCTCTTCCCTTTGTTTTATCCTGAGATGAGGGGGGATCGAAATGTATGAAAGGCATTGTAGCCTTTTATAGCCGGGGTGCTTTCCATGGTTCTGAACCACATTTCCATGACTGCACATTTGTCTGCGTTTTCCAGACTGGGGAGTGCATCCAGGGAGCACAGTTTTTTTATTTAAACTCCTAGCATTGAGCAGCAGTACTTTTAGGTAGTTGGGAGTGATTTTTGTTATGTTGGAGGGTTTTGCATCTCGGCACGGCCCAAAAAAGGCACTGTTGGGATAGGTAAAGTTTTTGCCAGGATCCAGAAGCCAAGTGGTGACAAATGCAAACCGTCTCTGGCAAAGCATCATGGTTTGTCAATCATATCTCCCCAGGCTGACAGATATTGGATCCCCATGTTGTGACACCAGAAACAAAGCCAGTTGTTGAAGTCAATCATTTTTTGCCACACAGAGCATTCCCTTGGCTTACTTATTCAGTACCTGGCCTTTTTTCTGAAACCTGGTTCACTGGGGTTGCAGTCAAAAATCCATCCTTCTGTGCCATACAGCTGAAAAAAAAACTAAACTGCATATTATGTTCTTGCTATGCAAAGCCAAATTTTGATAGTAAGAGTAACCGCTTCACAATTTGCATAGCAAACTAATATGCAGTATCAGTTTCAGTGTTTGCATGGCCTACAATATTCTGTCTGTAGTTTTTGCCATGTTTCAACATGTAGTTTTCAAGTTAAGAGCTTTGTAATTCATGATCTCCTAATTAGCTTTCGTTATTCATATCAGGCAAGCCTTAGTTTGATTATGTTAAAGGGTGAGTGAGGCTGGCTCACATAAGGCAAACAGTTTCTCATTTTGATTATCAGTTAGTATTTCTGTAAACATAGTGGGCGG
Source organism: Protopterus annectens (assembly GCF_019279795.1). Classification (NCBI taxonomy): domain Eukaryota; kingdom Metazoa; phylum Chordata; order Ceratodontiformes; family Protopteridae; genus Protopterus; species Protopterus annectens. Next base: position 754,691,990 of record NC_056743.1, read on the forward strand.
CCACGGTGGTGCAGTGGTTAGCATTGCCGCCTCACAGCAAGAGGTTCTCTGGTTCGATCCTCGGCTAGGGTGCCTTCTGTGCGGAGTCTGCATGTCCTTCCTGTGGTCGCATGGGTTTCCTCCGGGTGCTCCGGTTTCCTCCCACATCCCAAAGACATGCTGTAGATGGATTGGACACTCTAAATTGGCCCTAGGTGTGAGTGCGTGCATGTGTGTGCCTTCTGTGGAAGGTTGGGCGCTGGGCTGGCAACTCGACACCATAAAAACTCCACTGCCAATCATGAGCGGACAGGTGATCCGCTGTGGTGACCCCTAACTGGGAAAAAAACGAAAGAAGAAGAAGGAGATTTCTGTAAACATAGTCATGTCACCATCATCAGCCACATTAAAGGACTGTAATGATTTGCCAGTTCAGTTAAATTCGGTTTATGGATCTTAACAAAAAAATATTTTTGTGTGAGTGCATTATTAAAAAGAAAACAAAAAATCAGTTGACTACATTACTGATTTTGTAAACGCATTTAGAGAGGAGCTTAATTTAGTGGAATTTGTTCAAAACAACTTGTATTTAAGGCAGCTTAGAAGTAATGCACTACTCTGTCCGGCACTAAGATATTGTGTTGTTATTTTAACTGAAGTAATTTTCAGACAGAAAGAAACTTAGCTGTGCTGTTTATGAACCATACTGTTGAATGTGAATGTGTGCAACACATTACAGTAAAGAAAAATGCCTTACAGGTGATATTTGTGTGTCTGCAACACTGTAAATAAAGCACTCCAGCAGAGATTAGTAGGAAGCACTGCCCTCCTTTATATGCTTCTGTTCCTTTGCTTTTGGTTTGGTAGTGCATCTGAAAAGTTTAGTTAAACATACTGTGTCTGAAACAAGCTGTCATTTGAATACTGATGTTGCAGAAATACTTTGGACTTATCTGCCTGTGTGAAAATGCAGGTTGCTAAAAAATTGAGTAAGCTTTCAGCACATTTGTAATGAAGGTGATTTCTGTATACTAAGCATTCCAAATGATCATTTTATTACACATTGTTTTATAACCAAAGTAATTTGCAGCATTATAGACATGTAACTGTCAACAACTAAGTTCATCTCTCAGCTAGTCACACAAAAAAGACTGTCAAGAAAGAGGGAAACTGAGGTGCAATCAGTATCAGTCATTGTTTTACTGCTGCTGTTTGATTAGGTTAGTCACATGAAAAAAGCCTCTTCTGACATCGTGGAAGCAGGACATCTTTGGGGAAAAGGTAGTAGTAGTAGTTAAGCAAGCAATAGTGCCCTATGGGGTGGGTTTTATTGGAGAAATAATAGACTGCCAATGCCACAGATGGAAGGCCTTTCCTCCCCCCGGAATGTCTGTTATTTTTTTCTGTAATGCCATGATCTAGAGGGCATTACTGTGTTTAGATAATTGGCTAACTGCTTTGTGTGTGTGTTTTTTGTTCTTAAAGTATTACTTGTTTTTAATACTTTTGATGTAAAATAGTCTCTTTGCTTAATGTTTCAAACTTGCTGTACCATATGTGATTGATGTTGGAGGAAGTAGTACTTGCATCCAAAATGTAAAAGTATACAAACACACACACAAAATGCTTTCTTCAGTGAGTAGACTTCAGATATCTTATTGTGATCAAAAATCACAGTGTGTAAGGCATTGCGACCCTTCCAAGCCTCCCAGATACCCCTAAGTTTGGTCTGGCTCCTGAAAAATTATTTTTTGTTTATTACTTGATATTATTGTCAGTCAGTGAAGGCAGATATTGTAGCTTCATACTACTTATTGTTTAGAAAATTCCCTTCCCCAAACATCACACTTGATCCTGAAGATTTGGAATGCTTTTGTAAGGAAGAGTGGGCAAATATTGCCAAGTCAAGATGTGCCATACTGACAGACTCCTACCCAAGAAGACTGAATGCTGTAATTAAATCAAAAGGTGCTTCAGCAAAGTATTAGTTTAAAGGTGTGCACATTTATGCAACCAGCTTATTGCACGTTTTTTATTTTTTATATTTTTCCCCTAACAGATTTGTTTGTTTTTCAATTAAATTGTACAGGTTATATGTCACATTAAAGGTAGGAAAATTTTGAAATGATTTATTGTGGTCTCATTTTTTATATCACAAAAACCTGGCATTTTAACAGGGGTGTGTACATTTTTTATATCCACTGTATTTGCAACTTATTTTCAAATTTAGATTTTTGGTATTCATTCAATGAATTTCTGACACCTACTTTATCCTATTCAAGGTTGCAGAAGAGCTGGAGCCTACCAATCACTCAGTGGCTTTAAGGCTTAAAGTAATTTCTAAACGAGGCATTAGTCCATTGCAGGATGGACATGTACTCTCACACTCAAACTGCATATGCATCTACAGAGAACTTAGAGCTCATCAGCTGGCCAGTTAGCATGTCCTTGGGATTTAGGACGGAATAAGAAAAAGCCAATGCAGACAGAGGGAAAACTTGCAAATTCCAAACAAAAGACACTCAAACCAGAAACTGAACCAGATAACCAAATGCTGATTTTTATTATGTGTTTTGTCTTTTTTTTAACACACTGTATGAGACTCGCACTGTCTTTTGTGCCCATTTTGTAAGCATTGTTAAAAGGCAGAAGAGTGGTAACTAGTTACTTTGAAGATGCATATTTGGAGGGTGCTGGGACAAACACTCACTGAATTACTTTCTCACACAGATAATTAGCACTCTTGATTCAGTCTGACTGTTGGCCATTACTGCCAGAACCTACTTTTTAGGATAAATTAAGAGGGCAGTGACTCACTTTACATATCTTCTGGTTTATCAGTTATTTGGTGGCAAATAAATTAATGATGTTAACCCTTTAGGCAACATATCTTCAGGTTTATCAGTTATCTCTGGTGGCAAATAAATTAATGATGTTAACCCTTTAGGCTAATTTTCCCCTCTTGCCACCAGATTCCATTATAGTTGTCCTGGACATGATGATGCTTATCTACATATCCCCAGCTACAGAGAGCACAGAAGGTACCTGAAATTCGTAGCTAGAGTGAAACACTTTAATTTCTGTTCATTGCCCTGTGGCCAGTGTAGTTTTTATAAGGTGTTCGCAAAGTGCTTTGCCCTGTTTTTTATCCACTTCAGAGTTAAGGGGCATCCAAATTTGGTCTTACCTGAATAATTGCCTGAATCAGGCCATATGCCAGAAAAAATCCACAAGGGCTTTATATAGCACCATCCACTGCCTTACCAATCTAGGTATATTCCTAAATTACCAAAAGTGTTTTCTGGGAGACATAATGGACAACAAGAAGTTCAGGCTGTTTCTTTTGCAGGAGAGGATAACTGTCCTCAGTTCCATTTTTTTCACCTAGGCATCCATGACTGCAAGAAATGACCTGAAGGCTTTGGGTTACATGTCAGCCTCTGTATGTATGGTCCTATTGGCTAGATTGTACATGAGAAGAATCCAGTAATAGCTGAAAAAAACTGTGGTGTCAGTATCTCCATTCTCTAGAAAAATTATTACACCCATTCCTTCCTTCCATAGGGAGTTCAGATGTATGGCTCAGGTGATAGCCAATCCATGGATGTCATTTGTAAAGCCCACAGGGAGATAGACCCTAATCTCAGATGTTTTCAACATAGCTAAAGGAGAACACATACAGGAGGCCAAGGTATGCGGAACAATAAGAAGAAAGTCAGGCACATTATTCTGAAGCATGTGCTAGCTATAATATGTGCTCTTCATGTCTACAAAACATTCCTGATAACCAGAATCATCACGGCTATCAAAGATGGCACCACAGTTGTGTGTGACACCAACAAATAGAAGAGCTCACATTCTTATCATCTGTGCATGACAGCGAAGATCTAGCCTGGAGTCTGTTATCAAAGCAGAACCTTCATATTTTGGCCTGTTGCATCCCATCAGGGCAAAATGCCCCTGCACATTATCTGAACAGATGAACAAGTAGTCCTCATCAGTAGAAGTTGGGCCCAGTGGTTTTCCACAAGCTCCATTTACTTTGGGGTACCACGTAGTGGAACCTGTTTGCTTTCCCATGTAATCATAGTATCAAAGGGTTCTGTTCGCCATATCCTTGCAAGAGGGCCCAAGATGTAGACAAATTTTTCATCCCTTGGAGCAGCAGCTTTCTGTATGCCTTCACACTCTTACAGTATTGCAAAAGGTAGTGCTGGACAGGGTGGATCTGATTTTGATGCTATTCTTGTGGTCAAGACAGTGATGATACTACCTAAGAGGTGTAAGTGGCAGTGGACCCCTGCTTTTCCCCAATGTGCATAAGTTTCTGTCTTAAAAAATGAAAAGCCCACGGTGCAACTAGATCTGATGCATCTAAACACTGCAACCTGGAGTATCAGACCTTATTCCGTACTGGAACTCCTTTCCCAAAGAAGTGCTTTTTTTTTTTTTTTTTTTATTAAGGTGCCCAGTAAACCAAACTTTAGAAAAAATAATATATAGCAAAATGGAATAGATTTTTTCTTTGAGAAGGCATAGCAAACAGCTTAAGATAGCATCTGTCCAACAATCCCTCCTTTATCTTACAATCCTGTTTGAGAAAGGCCTTTTCTGTGCTTCAACCAAGATGCATTTCTATATCCTATTTGAGAAAGGCCTTTCCAAAGCTTGAGACAAGAAGCAGTTTTCCACTGTCTCAGCTTATCTACTCTTATAACCCATTGTAAGAGTTGTTTCAGTTGTTCAGCAATTTCTTAAGCAGTTGAGGTCCCCATGGACAGGGGGGTTGGGAGGATGGCCTAATGGTTAAGGTGTTTGTCTTACAGACACAAGGTACAGGGTTTGAATCTCACAGGGGATAATTGTCTAGGCTTAAAATGGCTTGCAAGGGCAGTTAGCCTAGTACTAATCTATGAATCTATGAATCTATGGAAGCCAGTGCTTCCTCCACAAGATTTGAACTTTGTCTTAGAAATCTTACCCCAGGCTCAGTGCCATTAAAATCCTTACCTTTGAAGACTCTCTTCTTAATGAATAATTTCATTCCAGCCTTACTGTACAGAATGCCCTACACTATTTTCTGCAGACATGGCAATCCACAAGAACAGTCTCTCCTTTATGTTAAAAGTGGTCACAGAGCAGCATTAAATCAGGCCATTCAACTCCTAGTATTTTTCCAAATCCCCAAAACAAAACAGAAGAGCTTTTGCACTTCTTGGAAGAGCAGAGGCAACTGAAGTATTGTAGTGACAAAACTAAAGATTTCAGGCAAACAGACCATCTCTTTGTTTCATGCTAGGTGAGAAGAGGAGCGAAGGCATAACTCCAAGTACACCCTAAGTGTTTAACTGGCTAAATATTTCTGCTGGGATCATCATGGAAAAAGCTTACAAACCCAACTTAAGGTGCAGTCAGCAAGGGCAGCAGCTATTACTTTTTCAGGAATGTTTGTTGATTTGACACCCTGACCACATCTGCAAAAATTAGGAAAAGGGGATTGTGGATGGATGTTTCAGAACAAAATATTTGTAAGGCAGCCGCCTGGACATCCATTCACACATTCTTTCCAGGAGCAGAGCAGACCTTGCTACTGCAGTTATAGAGGGTACATGTGCTTCCATTCCCTAGATCGGTGACCAGTGCTCTTAGTACTTTAGCACTCTTACCACATGTTATATCTGATACTTAAGCAGGTATCCTTATGATAAACATAATACAGTTGTCTGAGCATATGCAAAACAGTGAGAATAAAAGATACACAAACTACTGAAGTGAACACACAACAAACGAGGAGCCACTAAGCTGGACAAACGATTCTTTAAGTCATGCACCAGACCACTGTTTTATTACTGCTAGTGAAGCAAACACAAAAGTCCAGACAGCAGGGAGGAACTTTTTAAAAATGGTGTTTGTTTATCCAAGAGTTAAAGTAAACTCACTCTGGATGTTGGGGGAGGGAAAAACAGTCATAGATTTGAAAAGTAGGATCACTGCTGCATTGCAGGTTGCCACTCTGCATCCCCCTGTCTGACTCTTCTGACTCCAGTAATGTTTTTGAGAGGTTACCATATCCTATGAAGAAGGGATGTTTTCTGGCTCTAAGGCAGGACAGATATTCAAGTTCAGTAAGCACGGTTGCTGGTGATCCCCTCACAGTCATGCACACATGTCCGCGAGTGACTGCGTGCATACATACATATACACACACACACACACACACACACACACACACACACACACACACACACACACACACCACATATACACATAGAACTAAACAAGGTGTGAGTGCTTCTCTCCTTTGATGTCTTTGTGATAAGGAAAGCAGGCCCAAAGCAGGGGATGCCCAAAAGTTTTGTAAGTCAGCACAGATTTTCAGACATCACTAGTACAGTGTCCTACCCTTGTGACATATTTTCCATGTTACGTATGATAAGGCAGTAATAATCCTACTACTCAAACACTTGTGCTTATTGTGAGCAAAGTGATGCAACTGTACATTATAAATGGTAATCTGCATTATAAAATTGGAAAAACTGCTCACTTTCCTGTAGTTTACCTTGCTTCAGGAGTTAGAAGTGGTGAGATTTGGTGGCAAGTGGCAAAGAAACTCTTAATTGTGTATTACATAGAATTTAAATAAGAAGTGAAGACAAATTGCTGGTCAAGTGGGTACACAAGATATTTATGTTTGAACAACAGGACAGGCTGTCTCTCAGTGGTAATATTCATGATTAGCCCTGAGCAATACAAGGCAACCTTTTGGCAGTCTTAAAAAGATCATGGCCTTGGTCTTGTTAGCATTGCTAACATTAAGTGTCAGGAGGAGAAAAAAAAAGAAAGTATTTCCTTGCGGTATGATTCTAGGGTGGAGCTAATTACTGAGGGTAAAGGACTGGTAACTCAGATTACTAAATGTGTATGTGTGTGTACGCAAGCACGTGTATGTCTATACATGTGTCTATATGTGTGTGCGTATGTATGTGTATATATACATAGAGAGAGAGAGAGAGATATGTACTACATTTAGTGTAAAACACCCAAGGTTGACTGCAACAATATCAATGTCAAAAAAACAATGTAACCTACAAAGTAGAATGCATGTACAGAGAAACAGCCTTGCCACATGCAAAATCTACCAATGAAAAATTAAAAACAAACATTGTTTTTTGTTTTTTTTTGCAGGGAGCAAGCCCTCCTGCACCCCTACACCCCATGTTAATTATGTATACTAATACCAAGATCGCATATCTGTATTTGTGTGATCTCGCATACCTGTCATCCATATATGGTTGACTAGGCAGCTGAAGCCCTAACATACAATCAATGTAGACAATAGCAACTGCATATTTATATATGTATATATACACATACACACACACACACACACACATATATATATATATATATATATAGAGAGAGAGAGAGAGAGAGAACAAATTCATTATACAGAGAGAATGTGTTTCTGTTATACATGATATGTAGTTGAGTTTATGACAAATTATCATCTACAGTAAAGTCTCATCCAAAAGTCATTAAATGTATAACTAACATTAAGCACTTAGTTACTGCACCACACAAACCACATAATAGCATTTCAGCTGAAGACCAAGAATTCCCCCATCCTCTCCTTTTCTCATTTTCTTTCAGTTAAACCTTCTTCCTCTGTCAACTGCTGTATAACGCACATGTAGCCAGAGAATAATTGTTCTTAACAATCCTGCTAATATATATATATATATATATATATATATATATATATATATATATATATATATTAATGGTCCTGCCTATAAAATCATAAAGCTTTCTTTGCAAGGTTTCATTTCAGTTCAAGGGACTAACAAAAAAATGAAGCCATTAGCTTTGTGTGCTTCCCAACTGTCATTCCTGAGATACTTCGGTAACCACTCAAGTTCTCAAATTATACATTTTTTCTTTTAGGTGGGAGAAATGAGCAGCTGATTGAGAATATTCCAGTTGTATTCCAAAAATCCTGAAGTTCAGACAAGAATCTCTGCAACTCAGCATGATGCTTTATCTGCAGCTTAAGCAGGAAAAAAAAACATTATGCAACAGTGGCTGTACAGAAAAGACAATGAGCTTTATTAAAACCATATGCTAAAAATATGGTCTTCAAAATTTTTTACACATTAGCTGTCATTTGGCTGTCCCAATTGGTTAATCTTTTATTTTAGACAGCTGAACTGTTGAATGTGTGTTTATTTGGGAGTTGCAGATTTCAGTATTTCTGAGTAGTACAACTATATGAATTTTTTATTAGTTTTGTTTGCCGTCACTCTTTAGTCTTAAAGCAGTTGGTTGTATATGATGTGGGCCTTCTGTGCCAGTACTCATTAAGCAATGCCTGCAATTTTGCTTAGCCTATGACCCACATAGCGCCTGCCAAAATATCACAGACGCTGGAGTCATGACTATGTTTTCCATTTCTGAACTGCAGATTATGCAGTTTCATCTGGAGCAAAAGAGCAATTTATATCAGGTGAAATATCTGATGTCATACCCCAAATGAAGGTATGTACAGAACTTTGAAAAATATAGTGAATTGCTCAGAAGTCCAGATTTATAAACTATGTGTGATAAGCCTAGCTTTTTTTTTTGTAAATCACTGGAGATTATAGTTATTCAGTAATGAATGCCAGATAGTAGAGTTTTATGCTTCTTACCATTCAAAAATGTAAGTTGATGTAAAACCTGCTGTTCTATTAGCTTTTCATGTCAAGTAAATTCATATTTAAAAATTCTCCCTGATTTTTGGGAATTTGTCCTATTATTTTATTCTTTGTCCAGAATTCTTTTTATAAACAGTTTTATTAAATTATCAATTAAGACATAGGCAAACGTACATTAACAGAAAAAAAAAAACATTTTAACTTTTTCCATTTAAATACAATATACATCACATATATTTTTTTGCTACTATCATCAGTCCAACATTACAACAAATTACTGAATTCCTGCCTTCCCTTAAACCTCACTCCTCCTGTTGAACATTATTATGCACGTATTGTTCCCACAGTTTCCATTTACTTCTATGTAATTTACTCCTTCACTTTTCTAAGGATCCCTCAAACTCCCCAAACATATATTCTCAGTTATCTCTTTCTTTTCCATCACACCTCCAACATTTGCTATCTACCTGAGGAAAAATATCTGAAGTCTGCATGGGTTATAAAAATATCTTTTTCCCAGAATTCTTGAGCAAAGGGTTTGAGAGGCATGCCTCCAGGATAAAGCGATTATTAGTTTTATTTTGTTTTGTTTGCCAGGAAAGTCTTGCTGGGAAGATTTTTGCTTCATATTTTTTGGTCTGTTCTTCATAAAATATGTATTTTTTGGGGCAAATCACTAAGGATTGTTGAAGTCAATAAATAATGACTCACATTTGAGATTCAGACCTTATAGCCCCCAAGAAAATGCACGTTAACACAAAACCTGTTATTCTAGCAACATTTAAAGTTTATAAGAGCAATATTTCAACTCTGTCCCTATTTTTGCCCCACCCCCGCATTATTTTATGCTGTGTCCAGATTTTTTAAAGAGGTTGAGTGGTAAGGCACAAAGTCCCCTTTCAATGGAGGCCTTGGGAGAAATGTTCTGTATACATTAAGTTGAAGAACAAAACATTCTACTGTCATATTTTCACATTCTCTGCAAACAGTAAAACATTACATGTACATAGTAGTAATACATAAAACATTATACATTTATATTTAATAGTAAGACATAATAATACAAAAGGGCTTGAAATACACTTAACATATATATTTGTAGTAGTACATTATAGGAGTGTTTAAACATTGCTATAGTTTCAGTGCTGAGGTGAGTCACGTATTATTGTGGTGCAGTTTTGAAGAGTGAAAAAGAGAAGTAGGATAGTCTTGGAAATGAAAGTCTAAGACTATTAATAGTTTACAGCTTTAGTTTTTATACAGCAAGGAGTCAGACCATTTTATAGAAAGTATAGAGTATAATATAGCGGCAAACGGCTGGGGAATAGCCAACTACAGTTTATGTATGTATGCATTTATTTATTAATTCTATATGGAGTGTATAAACAGCATAGCCAAGAGTTGAGTTGTTTTAATTTAGTTTTGAAAATGTGTGGGTTTCCAGTGAGTCTAATAGGGAGTGAGATGAAGTTCCAGGTCTTGGAGGTATGGGCTGGAGTACAAATCATCTCCAGCTATGTTGCTGGGCTTTTCGACAATCACAAGATGTTTATCACTAGAGTGGAGTTGCCGGTTGGAGGTGTACCTTTGTAAGAAAGAGCCTAGGACAGGGCTTGTAGTAGAGAGATTGTGAGTGTGTGAGGTAGCTCTAACCAGTTAAGGCTCTTAAGTATAAAGCAGTGATGAGAAGAGTACGCTTTCTGAATGCAAATTTAGCTGTTTTATTGCAACTCTGTTCAAGTTTGAACTTCTGAGTGGCCTGAGGTTGGTGAAAATTGGTGAGGCATATACTAGTATGGGAAGGTGATAGGAGGAGGTAAGGGTTGTCCAGCTACTTAGTAGAAGGAGTCCTTGGTCAGATTTAGCAAGGCTTGTGAAAACACATAGAAGCATTCACTAGTTCAAATTTCAGTTGTGTCTTGCACAGTGCAGTAAGCCAGTTATGACAAGTTTTATGTGCATCAATGTACAGTTTGTGATTCTAGTAAGTCTGACAGGGTGGTATATATATATATATATATATATATATATATATATATATATATATATATATATATATGGGTACAACACAATAAAATGCAGAAGCACCCATCACCTGCAGTGAGTCCAGCTGAAAACAAATGCTTCCAGCTGCTAGGGACTGACAAACAATCCATACAACTTTGGCATGCACCCAAGCAAATGAAAGATTATGGGCTCCCAATTACTTGTACCTTGGCCCCATCAGTGACCATTTCTAGCTATGTATTTCTTAGTGACATGCAACACTTAGGGTACAATGCCCCCATCCCTTATACATATTAGTAATCCTCTTGTTTACATGGTAACCGAAGTCATCTCTAGCAAATAACTTCCCCAGTCACTGATCTTCCTGTTTGCATAGGTATCTGTTGTATGCAGACACTGGTGTTTAGTGAACCCCCTCCCCAAAACCAGTGCCAAGAAAACCCCAAAAGAGATTCACAAAGCCAGTAATCTATAAAATAGATTTGGGTGATAAGCATTGACATATTCTTTTGACCACAACTGCCTGACGGTTCTGAATGAATGGATTTGTCAGTCATTTCCTCACAAAACTGCTGGGTAGCAAATTCTTTACTACTGAGCTTGAAAGGCATCAGTAGGGAATAGTTGTAGTGATTTGCCACTTTGTGCTTCAGTTTCAGGTGTCTTTTTGTGTGTTAATGCATTGTGGATATGACTTTCATATCCTGCAATCTCGAGAATGTTTGAAAGTAGCACTAAGAAGTCAGAAAGTAATTTTAGAGAATAGCGTACATCCACAATGCAGCGTCAGTAATACTGAGTGAGCATAGTGACACACATAAGAGTGAAGCTGCTGTAGCAGTATAACATTAAGGTTGAAGCATACAGGTGTGTGTGTCCCAAACATTGTATTTCCATTTGTAACAGCAGATAGTTTGTGGGATAAAAAAGAGACACATGATATGAAATGATATGATATGAGTACATGGGGTCAGAGTGCAGGTAAAAAAAATATATATACATCAAAGCCTCTTAAAACTGTAATGCTGTAATTGCTTTCAGACATACAGACATGACTCAAGTATCATATTTTCATAATTTGAAGAAGTAGTTATTTTGAGGAATGTGGAAAATGTAGTGATTTGAATACAAGTAGGTGCATAGGGTTCATATGTAAGTACTAGATTAACAGACAGTTGACCAATGCAGGCCTATCCAATGAACAATTTTCTAAAGTCCCCTCCAGCCTCAAGGAGGGAAAAACAAGACAGAACAGGGGAGAATTTGTGGCTGCTCATCCAGTTACCTGTGTTTACATTGCAGATGGCAAGGGTGCTACTCCACATGGCAGGTAGTGGAAGTTCGTTCCACTGGTGGTAGATACATTGAGATATGAATATATCATGTCAATGTATCTTATTTATATATTGCTGATGGTTTAAGTCCTTCAACTGGGTGTTTGAGGAAACGTGATCTGTGAAAGAAAAGAGATCAAAACAGAAGAGATCATTCATTGCTCAAAAAGCAAGACGCAGATCAGCATGGAGGAGTCTCTAAAAGTCCAACTACAGGGAGAAGGCTGACAGTCTGTCTGGATAACTGAGGGTCTTGCAGCCATTGCTCTTTTTAGTTGGAAATCTCAGAGGTCTCTTGAGTGATATGTTTTAACAATTAACATGCCAAAAGGGTCTGATAAAGAAAAGCAAAGGGGAATTAAAACTTCTTTGGATGTCGAGAAGATGCCTTTGGAAATTAGGTGAGCCAGCTAAAAACATTTCTGTACTGCTGTGTGTGGAGACACAATGTTCATAAGTGGAGGAATATCAGCTAGTGTGCCTTTGTCCCTTACGACAGTGTCTGATTGGACGGGGGGGTGTCACATAGCTTGTGGTGTGGAAATATTTTTGTTTACCAAATTAACTGTACTAGTTGGTTTGACCAACAAGTAGCTACGGTAGTGGGAAAATCCTTTTGTGCAGCTCAACTTATAATTAAAGGTATGGCATCAAGATCAGAGGAAGTCATAGTGCCATTATACTCAGCTTTCATCAGGCCCATTATTGAGTACAATGCTCCCTTCTGCATGTAACTAACCAGGAACTTACACCAACTGGAGTGGCCCTGGAGGTTTCTCACTAAAAAAATACAAAGCACAAGGCACATGTCTTTTGCAGACCAACTAAAGACCCTATTCCTTTACACTGTTTCATATTGTTTATTGAGAGGTTATTTATGCCTGACCTACAAGGCATTCTCTGATCCACCCCTTATGAAAATGTTACATATTCCAAGAAAAATTATATGAAGGTTACACGTTCCATGGACTTGAACCTTATTTGTGACTCTAACAGAACTTGCTGGAGAGATCAATTTGTATCACAAAGGCTATTTGTCTAAGGAATAAACTTTCCATCTTCATAAAACAAAGCCTGTCCCTCGTTCTCTACAAAAAGAATTTTGATAAATGGATGGGAACCATAAATTCACTCTCAGGGTACTGACCATGTCCCTTATGGAGAGAGGCAGTCAGTAAAATGACTCAGGGCTCCAAAACCCAAAGACCCACTACCCCAATATTACCCCATCCCATATCTGAGGAATTAAGATCTAATACTGTCATATCCTGGGTATTACTGCCATTAGACTAGTAATCACCTATGAACATCTATTTGCCCATTTCATAAGTAGGGTAGTGGTTAAATTCACTGTGCTGCTACCATCTGACACAGGCTGGATGATGCAGCAGCAGGAAATAGCCACACTATAGGTGCTTTGAATTCTGAAGCAGTGTGGAAGCTCAGTAATTGGAGAAATGTGTATATAGAACTAAACTACAGGTTCATCCTTCCAGGCCTTGCTTCAGCAGGCTACATGCTGGTTGCCAAAAGGGAGGAGAAAAAGGTGCAAAACTACCCAGATCTATGAGGATGAGGGTCATTTGGCAGTCAGCTCTTGTTCTTATGAATCCAGAAGGAATTGGAATGATAGTCAGCATGGAAAAAAGGAGAAAAAATGGATGGGAAAAATACATTTTATGCCACCATTTCCATAGGCTTATCTCATGCTATGCATCTGTGATACCATATGGCACAATTTAAGATATTTTAAATATCACCACTCAACCTATGTCACATTACAGTATCTCACTTCACCCATGCATTAAAGGCTGGTCCTTGTTCACATCACTCTTGAAGCAGCTATACTGCATTTCTGACGATAATTACAAGCATTACATTACCTAAACACTTTCTCTTACTCGAATTACAATCAAGAATCACAATAAGCACTGCATTACCAAACATAATTAAAACTAAAACATATATATGAAAACAGCTAAGGTATATTTAACCGAGTTAATTTTCATTAAAATGCCAATCCTACAGGACAATTTCAGAGAATGGGATCATATGGAGGACAATATCCCTATTTCTCCAATACAGAGTATTTGCACCTTGTATCTCCATATTTAATATAACCAAACTCTAGGCTGCATGGCCTCATGGTTAGTTATAATCTTAATAGGTTTGAGCCCATTTAATGAAAATGAATCACAGGCTCAAGATTCATTGAGCAGTGACACAACAGGTGAATTCATTACCATTAAATCCTGTATAAAAAGCAATTAATATATACTTCCTTAGTATAACAACAATAAAGCAAATATAAATAAAATAACATTGAAACATTTAAAAACTATTATAAAAATACTTTTTTAACCTCCAGAGTCACGCAATATTGTAGCTTGTACAATCCTCAAGCCTGCAGAAAGTCCCACCCGAAAAAAGGAAAGAACTGATATAATCACCAATAAAAAGTATATAAAAATGGACAGACCTGAATTAAAAAAAAACTAAAAGAAATGGAAATCCAAACCCCAAAGGCAAAAAACTTCTCATACAAAGCAAGAACTACAATACATAATCTCAAAGAGAAACTTCTAAAAAGAAAGTAAATCAAATATTTAACCGATAACAAAAATAAATGTAAATAAAACTTTCACAGGCTCATAAGAGATTACCAGGCTAATTGCCCAAGAGCCATTACAAGCCTAGCCAATTTTACCTAGATTTTACCCAATTTTGTATCCCTAGATACACCATTTGGCTTCGGTATCCCTAGAGAAAAGATAACAAGGGTCAGCAAGTGAGGTTTTGATGATTTTTACAAACTGACTTTGTCCATAAGCTACATGGGCACCTCCTCAGGAATTAATTTAAGATTTCCCGTCCGCTGGTCCAGATTGTGGTTGAAGATGGGTGTGAAGAGCTCTTCTTCATGTAATTAGGAAGCCTATTTCAGAGGAGGGTCTATCTCTGGGACACATATCTGTCTCTCCAGCATGATCTATTCAAGTCAGAGATCAGGTTTAGATCCTTGGTGCAGGTAACCCTCATGCAGCTGGTTTTGCAAATATGCAACATTTTCATCAGGGCTGGGTCACAGACTGCCCTGCAGGTCAAGCATAGATATAGTAGTCAGTAGGAAACTGACATATAATCTGTCTGCATATGAGATGTTGGTTATACCCGGTATTTTTCTGGTAAGAAACCTCTGAGGATGCTCCAACTGTTGCAGGCGCCTAGTGAGATACATGCCAAAGGGTGCACTGTACTCGATTACTGGCCTGATGAGGACTGAGTACAGTTGCGCTATGACATCCTTAAATCTGGATACCATGCCCTTACTTATAAGCTAAGCCACATAGCAGGATTTCCCCAGGACTGTGGACACATGGTGGTCAAAGTTTAGATTACTATCTGTCGGAGTACTCAGATTTCTCACCACTGGGTCCACTCTTAGGGGCTTGCTACCAATGTTGTTATTTACAGGGGTATTTGGTTTCCCAAAGGGTATTATTATGCACTTCTTTTCAGTAAGTTTAAAGCCATGGCTCTGACACCAATCTTTAGTCTGCGTCAATCCTTTCTGTATGATATCAACATAATTTGGGGAGTTAATGATTGCCCCCAACTTGCAGTCAACAGCAAACTCAGTCAGCCAAAAGCCATCTACATTTGCCTTGACATCTGAGAAGTATAACCCAAACAGGAGGGGGCCCAGCACTGAGCCCTGTGGTACTCTACTGGTGGCCGACATCTTGCTGGATGCAGATTCCCCCACTCTAACAACATGTCCTATCCATGAACCATTTGCTATCTGGTGAAGTAAAGGTTTATACCCAGTTTTGTGAATTTATGTATAATACCAGAGTGGGGTATTGTGTCAAATACCCTGGTCAAGTGAAGGTAGGTGGTATGCATTAACTCATCCCCATCCATAGCCTTGGCGACCTTCTCAAAGTAATCTATCAGACTGAGCAGGCAGCACCTGCCCTTGACGAAGCTGAACTGGATCAGGTCCAGAGTCTGGATATTTCCTATGTTATTGTTTATCAGGTCCATGATTGTCCTTTCCATGGACTTGCATATTAGGCTAGTCAGACTTATGGGCGGTAGTTTCTTGGGTCCACTGATGAAGCCCCTTGTGCAGAGGGATGACTGTTGCTGTCCTCCACACTACTGGGACAAAGTCTGTCTGGAGACTGTGGTTAAATAGAGATCTGACTGGGTCTGCCAGGTCAAGTTTCAAGCTATTTAACAGGCACCCTGAGATTTCGTCAGGGCCCATTGATGGCATGTTTCTTCCTGTAGAGAGTGAAGTGATGACCTATTCTTTGTGATAACAGGCAAAGATAAGGTAGGGGTATTTCAAGGGGAGTGACTGGAGGTGATTGATGAAGGTGTGAAATTTGAGATGAATTTATCGACTATCAGGTTTATTTCTTCTGGCCGAGTATAAATAGTACCATCTACAGCCAACTCAGCACATTGTTGAGTGTTTTCTATAAGATTTCAGACATAACTTAAAAATGCTTTGTGGTTATCCTTTGCTTGGGAAGCGATTTTAGTCTTGTATTTAGCTTTTGAAGACTTGATTAGTTCCCTGATTTGCCTGTTGAGACGAACGAGGGATTTTTTTTCTCTGTTGTGCACCCTCCTTCTTACTTCTAAACAGGAATTTCTTCCTTCTGTTATATAGTCCGTTTATGTCAGGGATCCACCAGGGTATTATTAGTATTTATTTATTTAATTTTGTTTATCTGCGGTGGTGGTGCTGTGGTAGCGCTGTCACCTCACAGTAAGACGCTGACTGGTTCGACTCTTAGCTAGAGCGTCTTCTGCATGGAGACATGCGTGAATGGGCATACCTTCGTTGAAGGTTGTGCATTAGGGCTGGCAACTCAGCACATAAAAATCAACTGCCAATCATTAGCGGACCGGAGTTCCACTGTGGCGACCCCTAACCAGGAAAAGCCGAAAGACACAACAACAACATTTATTTAGTTTTGTTTACCGGGAAAGTCGGACTGAGTTAAAAAAGCCCATTTTCAGCAGAAGCCCAGTGAGAAAAGCTCCACATATAAAAAATACAGTGTCAAGAAATTACAGTAGTTACTTACATAAAATACTGTATAATATAATACATAATAGCAATAAGCACAAACAAGAACCGATTTTAACAATGACCTACATGATAGTTAAGGAAATTAGAAATAACAAACTGATAAGTCAATAGTACATATTACAGAGAATTTTATACTTGAGAAGATTTTTAGCTACACTAGTCAAGAGTAGTACAAGCGCAAAGCCAAGAATCAGCAAGGAAATTTCTAAGCAAATTTTTGAACATTTTGGAATTACTAATAGTTCTAATGTTTAATGGAAGACAGTTCCAACTTCTAGCTACATAGTGAGAGTATAAGGTGTCACACCAGCAGTGCTTTTTGATTTGGTTAACTGAAGTAAGCATGAATAATTTTTCAGGCTAGACATGGGTTTAGTTCAGCCAGGTACTGCCATTTCTATGCAGTTGTTTAGGTGGCTTTAAAGAGCATTTGTGTATACTTCTGCATAGGCCTCCATGTTTTCAGGGTTGGGGGAGCTTTAAAACTATTTATGCTATCACTTAATAAAAGTAATTTGTCTTGAAAAAATTCTTTAGGGTTTTAGGGTTCGATAGGGGGTTCTACCATTACATTTATTTCAGAGGAAACTGATTTATTATACAATCTTACCAATGAGGATAGTATGCTTGGAGGGGAGGTGCAATGCTCCCCCATGTTTGTGAGTACGATGCCAAAGATATTTAACCCCTCGTGGGAGTGCAGACCAGCTGTTGCAGAGCACTTGCATTGACAAAGTCCAGGACTCTCTAAGCCTGCATGTTAGTGTTTGTTTATATGTCCCAGTTTATGAAGGGGTAGTTAAAATCGCCCATGAGTAGTGTGCTGGGTTGAATGGTAAGTTATTCTAGTAACTTCAGGTATGCAGAGTGGTTTTCATGGTTGGGTTCTGTAGCTAGCGATGATATGGTGGGAGATTTTTGCCTATGGTCAGCTGGACATGCAGTAGCTCACGCAAGTCTTCCTGCTTGAACAGTCTTGAGGTGTGATTGTTTTTTCTGTTAAAGGAAAAACCTCTTCCTTTCATTTTTTTTTTCCTTTTCAGAGGACGGTCCGAATGTGTGGCCTTGCACTGCTGGGGTGCTTTCTCCAGCCTTAAGCCACATGACTAAAACTGCACAGACATCAGCATTCTCCAGGGCAAAGAGAGCTTCCAGGGAGTGCGGCTTCTTAAGACACTTAGCAATAAGCATTAGTATCTTCAGCTTGGCATTACAGGAATTTGTTACATTAGTAGGTCTGTTGGTTTGGCACTGCCTAAAAAAATTATGGGGGTGGCTAATGCCTTGGCCAGTATTCAAAAGCCTAGTGGTGGCAGGTGCAGACCATTTCTGGCAAAGCAATGTGGTGTGTCAATCATGTCTTCCCAGGCAAATAAGTACTAGATCCCCTTGGAATGCCACCAGTAGCTAAGCCAATTAATGAAGTCAACCATTTTCTGTTTGTATTGTGGTATCATTCTTGATGAGGGTAGAATGTTGCTCAATGCCAGACTCATACTCACCTGTAATACATGTTCAGAGAGGTCCACTATGTCTTTCCTCATATAGCCCACGGAGATATGTCTCAGGTCATTCACACCCACATGGGACTATGAGCCATACTGGTACTTGTGGTTGAGTGATCTGAGTGCCTGCATGATCTGGCAAATCCTGGTCCCTGACAGGCAACTGACTGCAACCCCAATTTTATCCAACCTGGTGAAGAAGGTGTCCATGTGTCTCACAAGGGAGTCTCCTCCAATGTTTGAATGTGTGGTGTTTCACCTTCGGGACTTGCTTGTGGAGATACTGTGTAGTGCATTTTTATGTGTAGTGGTTGGTGCTGAATTAGGTCTGTTTGCATGTGGTTTCTGATGGCAGCATATGGGAGGTCTCTGAGGTTTTGCTAAGCTACCTGTGAGTGCCTCCTCATATGTGGGTTTATGTGTCGAGAACTTATTTAGTCAGGGGAATGATGTGCTTGTGCTTATAACTTGTTTGTCATCTGACTTGTCAGTATGTGACAGTCGTGTCTCAATTTTCATAGTGTAACTACATCTCTCACATACTGTGTTTGCTTGTTTCAAGATGAAGTGATTTTCAGTATACGTGAGATAATTACTACATCTTCAGGATGCTCATGTCCACCAGACTGGCCACAGAGATGGCAGGAAAGTGCCTATCCGTTGTTTTATTTTATTTTATTTATTTATTTTTGTTTTACTATGGATTTAACCAGGAAGGAGGGTGGGTAGATTTGAATGGACTGGGATGAAGAGTGTGTGCTATACTCAGTGTGAACTGCAGCTAACAAGGCGAAGCTGCACTGTGTGCAACTTAGATGCTCCTAGAGCAGCAAGTGGGCTGGGGAAGGTTGGAGAGAGAGGTATTCTAAGGGAAATTTTAACGTGAAAGCATTTGTGTCCATACAAGGCACTCCTAACCGATGCTGGACTGAGAGCATCATAGCGCTAACACTGGGCATATACAGAATCAGAAAAACAAGTTTTACAACAGCAAGGTCTACAGACCAATCATGAAAACACACAATAAGCTTTTGGCCAGCAGCACCCAACTCAGATGGATTTGCTACAGCACACTTCTGCCACAAGAGTGCAGTCAGAAAACACTCAATGTAAAAATGATGTTTTTAGAGCTCAAGTGCAGGGAAACTACACAATCTAGATACTAGACTCCTGTAAAACTAGCAGACACAATGTAATTAAGTACTGCAGCAGCAGCAGAAACAATTCAGCTTTAGAACACTACTAAAAGTGTGAGAAATGTGGCAAATAATGCAGGATTCTTATGAAATACAGTAGAAATAATCAGCAAAAATTCAAAATGATACTGCTTTTCATTTCTTTTATCAGTGGATTGCTTTAGATGCAGCAGATTCTTTGTAGCCAAACCAAGGCCAGCTCTGAGCAATTGAGCACAAACCCACACAGCAGTGGGCTTACACACAATCAGAAAAACAAAAAGCTTTACAACAGCAAGGCCTACAGACAAATTAGTAAAACACTCAATAAGCTTTCAACCAGCAGCCCCCAACTTAGGTTTTCTACAGCACACTTCTGCAAGAGTGCAGTCAAAAAACCCCTCAATGTAAAAATGTTGTTTTTTTTACAGCTCATGTACAGGGAAACCACACAATCTAGATACTGGAGTCCTGTAAAACTAGCAGACACAAAGTAATTAAGTACTACAGCAGCAATTATAACAGTTAAACTTTGAAACACTACTAAAGTGTGGGAACTTACAGGATTCTTATGAAATACAGACAATAAAAATAATAAGAAGTGCAAAATGATTACTGTTGTTCCTTTAGCAGGGGATGGCTTTAGATGCAACAGATTCTCTGTAACTCTCAGGTGGAGCAGCCAAACCAAGAGCAACTCTGAGGATTTGAGCCACTACCTCAATCAGTATACTCAATTCCAGAGTCAAATACAAAAAGCAATAGAAAATAAAATAATAAATCTCTCCACATATAAAACTTATACTGACCTAAGAAATTCATTCCTCCACATAAAAAGCATGTCCCATTAAGTAATCCACATTCATCCTGTTGCTTGAAGATGTTCATAGTCAAGAATAACTTGGCCTTGATTACCTATCCAATAGCCCGAGCACCACAATGTGACCACATGTACATTCCCCTCCATGACTCAGATGATAAACTCCACCTCCCTAAAGAATTCACCACATAGACCAACCCCTAAACTCACCAGACAAGAAAGTAACACACACACACACATCTGTTCACACAAACTCTCTAAAGACCTAACTAATAAAAAGCCCCAAAGCATCCTTATTTGCCAACTATGAAACCTCAAATGAACCTATTCAGACATTTACAGGAGACATTAAAAGATGCAAGGGTCTGAATAACTGAAATTTATTATTGTATTTCAAGGTATGTGAATGTTGAGATTGTGAGGTGCATTGCTCTGTGAAGGGGATCTGTAGCAATTACTATTTATATGGGACTTAACGGCATAAATGGAATATGTTTGTGTCTGATTTTAAAAGCATAATACAGTTTGTACTGCAGTCATAGGAGCATGTTTCATAATGATTGGTTTCACTTTCTCACTTTTCATAAAATTTGCTCCCTACACATCACCATTTATTAACATTTTACCTGGGACAAGGTTCAGAAAGTACAGTTGTGTACACTTACCATAAATGTAGATATTTGAGTGTATTCACTGTTGCAGTCATCACATTTGGGTTATCTCTGCTAGGGTAGTCCTTTGACGGTCCGAATACCAGAGACTTAGTATTTCTGCATCAGTTGCTGTCGCTTCAGGACTGACGTCAGGTCATCAGTAGTATAAAGTAAGGCAGCTGATACCATTACATCAGGTTTTCTTGCCCTAACCTGTCCGGAGTCCACAAGTAGGAGCCAGGTTCTGTTGAAAGAACCCCACCAGCAGAAAGTAAATACCAATATGTCCCTTGTAAGGAAAGAGAAGAAAAAAGGAGGATGGAGGGAGGGAATCCAGGACTGCAACAGTGAATATACTCGGACATCTACATTTACGATAAGTGTACACAACTGTACAATGTTCTTCATGTTTCACAGCTGCAGTCATCACATTTGGGTTGATTCCCAAAGCTGAGAAAATGGGTGGAGGCAGTCAAGGAAACTAGGGGCTGGCTAGGATGCCCTGGAAGATTGCAGAGGCAAACCCTGCCCTGGATTTGGAGAAGAGAGGCAGGTGGTAATGTTTGGTAAAAGTGTGGACAGATGTCAAGGCGGCAGCCTCCAGGATGTCCCTGGTGGGGACTCCTCTGAGGAAAGCTGCAGAGGTGGAGGCTGCTCTGGTGGAGTGAGTCCTGACCCCCTTGGGGGAGGCTTTCCGTGTTGTTTGTAGCAGAAATGGATGCAGTGTGCTATCTATCTGGAAATGGTTTGTTTGGAGATGGCTTTGCCTTCTGCCCCTGTAGCAATGCTAATCAGCAATTGATCAGACTTTCTGAAGGATTTAGTCCTGTCTAGATAGAATCTGTGCTGTCTGTGCACATCTAGAGAGTGCAGGATCCTTTCCCCCTTGTTCTGGGGATTAGGAAAAAAGGTGGGCAAATGAATGGATTGGTTGAGAGCCACACTGGACACCACCTTGGGCATGAAGGATGGGTTAGTCCTGAGGGATACCCTGTCAGCAAAGAAGATGATGAAAGGTTCCACAACCATGAGTGCTTGTAGCTCGGACACTCTTCTGGCTGAAGTGATGGCCAGAAGGAAAACTGTCTTCCAGGATAGAAATTTTAGCTCTGCAGAAGAAGCTGATTCGAAGGGGGGCAGGGTTAGCTTTTCCAACATAAAGTTAAGGTCCCAAGCTGGGGTTGGTGCACTTCTGGGTGGCCTCAAGTTGCCAGCCCCTCTTAGGAACTGTTTGATCAAAGGTTGTGAGAAAAGGGGTTGCTCAGTGGGAAAATGAGCAGAGATAGCACAGGCATGAGTTTAAATAGAGGAAAAAGGGAGGTCACTGTGTAGTAGGTCAGCAAGTAATCCAGGATGAGAGGGAGGGATGGCTGTGCCATATTGGCTCCCTTAGCCCGAACCCAGGTGCAGAACCTTTTCCATTTGTCAGCATAAGACTTTCTAGTGCTAGGGAGTCTGGCCTCACATATAACATCTAGAACTTGTTTACTGTGGCTGGCAGATTGACCAGGGGTTAGGGAATAAGCCAAGCTGCCAAACTGAGTGTCTGCAATTGGGGATGCATGAATTCCCCTTCCCTCGGGGTCAGGAGGTTTGGAATCTGAGGAAGATGCCATGGTGGCAGTGGGGACAGGCTGCACAACAAGGGGTACCAGTGTTGGCAAGGCCAGTCTGGAGCTATAAGAATTGTCCTTGTTTTTTCCTCCTTTATTTTGAGCAGTACCCTGGGGATGACAGGTAGTGGAGGAAAGGCATAGACTGATAGATTGACCCAGGGGAAGGACAGGGCATCCACTTTCCAAGCCATGCGGTGATACTCCTGCTGCAGAATTTGCTGAGCTGATGGTTGGTGTGGGAGGCAAAGAGGTCAACCTTCGGGGTGCCCCATTTCTGAGTTATTAGGGTGACGGTGCTTCTGTTGAGCTGCCACTCGTGTGGGTCCAGAAGATTTCTGCTTAAGTGGTCTGCAAGAGAGTTGAGAGAACCTGGAAGGAATTGTGCTAACAGGTGGAGCTGTATGGCAGAGGCTGTGTGCTAAAGGGTCATGGCCAGCCTGCATAGAGGGTAGGAGTGAGTCCCTCCCTGCTTGTTGATATACCACATCACAGTGGTGTTGTCTGTTTTGATCAGGAGAGCCCCTGGGGAGAGAAGGGGCTTGAAAGCTATCAAGGTGTGCTGGACAGCCATCATCTCTTTTTGGTTGATGTGCAGAGGGATTTGCTGTGGGCTCCATTGGCCCTGTATGCACCTGCCGTCCAGGTGTGCACCCCAGGCATAGTGTGATGCATCTGTGGTGAGGGTCTGGGTGGGGGGTGGTGAGAAAGGTAGTCTCTGTTGTGGGAGCATGCAGTTGCCCACTAAAGAAAGTCTTTTCTGAGGCAAGGAATTATAGGTATAAGAGTCTTCAGGTCTTGAGAGTGTTGACACCAAAGGCTTTTTAGGTACCACTGAAGTTTCCTTATATGCAGTCTGGCATATGGAATGAGTAGTATGCAAGGGGCCATGAACCCCAGAGCTTGCAGGATTTTCCTTGCAGATAGCTGGGGTTTGGTGGCTAGTTGAGAGAAGTAGGCTGTCAGGAAAATTTGCTTTTCTGGTGTAGGGAGTGCCATCTGGGATGCTGTGTCCAGACCTGCTCCCAGGAATATAATCCTTTGGGTGGGCACCTGTTTGGATTTCTTTTCGTTGATTGTGTACCCTAGGAAGGTTAGTAGGGACTTTACAAAGGTCAGGGGCTTGACCAGCTTTTACTGGCTGTCTGCCTGAATTAGGCAGTCGTCTAAGTATGGGTAAATCTGGATATTCCTTTGTATGCAAAAGGCAATGGCCAGAGCCAGACATTTTGTGAAAACTCTGGGAGCAGTAGATAAGCCAAAGGGAAGCCCAGAGAACTTAAAGTGCTGAGATCCTGCCCTGAAACGGAGAAATTTCCTGCATGGTTCCCTGATAGGAATGTGGAGGTAGGCCTCTTTTAGATCTAGGGTGGCTAGCCAAGCATCCTTGGACAGCATGGGTAGCAGCTGCTGGAGGGTAAGCATTTTGAATTTTGGGATCACCAGGAAGGTGTTTAGAATGGATAGAATGAGGATGGGACAGCAGGTGCTCTCTTTTCTGGGTACAAGAAAAAGTCTGGAGTAGAAATCTTGGCCTTTCTGTTCTGCAGGAACGTGCTCTACTGTCCTCATAGAGAGCAGAGAAAGAAAAGTTTTGCGCCTCTGCCCACTGATTTGCAGGTAGATCTGAGAACCCTTTTGGAGTTGGAAGGTTGTGGAAAAAAAATTTGTATCCCTGGAACACTATGATGAGAACCTAGCAGTCACTGGTAATGGTGGCCCAGGTGCTTGCATGAAAGGAGAGTATTCCTCCTAGGGGTATGTGAAGGTGGGCAGAGGAAGGTGAGTTCTTAACATAAGGGGGTGGCTTAGAACTCCCTGTTTTTGAAGTGGAGGTAGCCCACTGCTTAGAGCTCTGCATTCCCTGTGGCTGCTGTCTGGGGGGGTCTGGTTCCCCAGGGTATGGGCTGAAATGGCCTAGTGGGAGCAGGAAAGGACCAGTGCTTGGTGGGACAATGCCTACTGAACCTGGGTGGCTGGTCCTGTAATAAATCCTTAACTGTCTGCATAGATTTTGCTTTTTCTTCCATCTTTTTTTAGACCTCTTCTGCCTTAGTGCCAAATAAGTTGTCTTTGTGCAAGGGGGCATCCGACAACTTAGATTTGACATGGTCTGGCAAGGGCTGTTCCTTAAGCCATGCATGCCTTCTAATGACAGATCTGGTGATTGCTGCACTGCAAGAAGCTTCTAGGGCATCAACACCACAGTGCAAGGTGTGTTTAGTTACTTGACTTGCAGCATGCATTTAAGTCTTGTAACTTTAGATTCTGCATAAGCAGGAAAGGAAGACATTTTTTGTTTGAGTTCCTGGGTATGTTGCTGAAATTTTAGCATATGGAACTGACAATTTAGTGCCCTGATAGCAAGAGTAGCTGAGGTGTATACTTTTTTACCCCATCTGTCTAGTGCTTGGGAATCCCTATCTGAGGGGGTGGGATTCTTAGCAGAGGTTGCTTTAATCCCTTTAGGCCCTTGAGAAATTACTCAGGGTCAGCAGTAGAATTTTTAAAAAGAAATTTGTGTGAGTCACGGACCCTGTAGTACCTGTCTGTTTTTCTGGGTGCAGGAGGAAGGGTGTCAGGAGTCAAGCTGGATTCCAGGAAAACATCCTCCACAACATCCAGGACTGGGGGGATGGCCAGGGGTCTGTGCTGTGGAAGATCTAAGAATTCCCTGAGTCTCTTTTTAGACTGAGGGTAGTTCTGACTTTCCCATTGGAAATGCTTCCTTAAGGTATGAAGGGTTTCCCCAAAAGGAAAAATCCTCTGGGGGAGAGGCTGAATGGACAGAATCCCCTGCATCAGAATCCTCATAAGTAGAGAGGGGTTGCATGTCTTCATATTCAGATGCATCAAAGTCATCTGACTCTTGTTCAGACAAAACTACAGGGGACAGATCTCTTTTCCTTTTGGAGGGGGTAGCTTGGCTTCCCCTGATCAGCATGATAAGGTCTTCCGCCATTTTAAGCATTTGAGACTGAGGCAAGGAAGCAGATGCCTGACATTGGGTCATCGGTTTCTTGGATGTGGTTTGTACCCTGGGCCTGAGAAACTCGGTTCTTTTCGAAAGAACGGTAGTCGCGAAAGAAGACGTCGGTTTGTGTTGAGAATCGGAAGTGTGAAGGACTTCCTCAGAAGCCGGTGCCTGCTCAGCGGCTCCGGACCCATCCAAGGTAAAGACGACCGCAGGATCCTTAGTCAAAGAAGAGTTTTGCATCTCGGTAGCAGCCTGCGAATCCACAGGGGCTGCGAAAGCACCTCACTGAGGACCGGAGAACTGACAACTAGCTTAACGGGAGTGTCGTCGCTAGGTTTGGACCTGTGTGGTCTATCTCTGTCTTTATCTTTACGTTTTTTTTGGAAGATCTGCTGTTGGATGGCTTACTGAAGCCATATCGGACTTTGAGGACTGTAAGCAAAAATATCTAGCTACAATAAGGGCCTGATGATGGCTAGTTCTGGCATTGAACAAAACATAGAAGCAACAATGGGGGACGTTGTGGTCTGGGCCTAAACAAGTGAAGCAGTAAGAATGAAAGTCTCAGTGTGGTATTTGCTTTCCACAGGCAAGACAATAGTTATTTTTTTCTGACATCGGTTAGTGCAAGAAAAAAGGATCCCCAATGGAGTACTTAGCTTTAGTAGACTTCAACTTCGATTCGGTAGACGGAACTCAGGTAACGGCTGACCGGCACTTGTACGAACTGCTTCTGCTTCGGGCTCCATGGCAAGAAAGAGTGATGTAATGGCATCTGCTGCCTTACTTTATACTACTGACGACCTGACATCAGTCCTGAAGCGACAGCAACTGACACAGAAATACTAAGCCTCTGGTATTCGGGCCGGCCAAGGGCTACCCTGGCAGGAATAACCCAAATGCGAACAGTGAAACACGAACTGTAACTTGCTCCCTACCTCCTACACTACACCACACATTAATATTTTAGATCTGACAAGGTTCAGAACTTTTAACTGTAAATGGAGTAGTTCCCTTTAAGCTGTATGCTGATGAAGAATAACCTCCCTTATGTTTTTTCATTCTTTTACCTTTTATTGGAAATGTTCTAAACTTACGTTATTTGCTGTTTTTGTAACCTTTTTCACAAATATTTTTAGACTGCATTAAAGCTCTGCTTGAATTCACTTGTACAGCTATGGCTGATGCATGCTGTTTTTTTTTTTTTTTTAAGTAGCAGCTTGTAAGATCTGCACAACAGCTCCCTTAGCAGCACCCAATCATCTTATTTGTTCCTTGAGAGATGGGGGATGAGAGACATTCCTATTCATACACCAGACAAGGAAAGAGCATTATGGTCCTTTTGTTCCCTTGCCTGGGCGATAACTTATTCAGCTAATCCCCCTTCAAAGGTGACAGATTTGTAAGAACAGCTAGTACAGTCATTGTGGGTGTCTGCAATCATCAGCATCTCTGCTTGTGAAGACATGCATGTCACCACACATGCCCACCGCCTAACTTGTGCACTGCTTGCACAGGTACAGCTTGTAGGCTCACTGGTGATTTCCTAACTTTCCAAAGGTGTTGTCAATACAGCAAATGGCTCTACTTCCCCCCAAGATGGGCAAGCAAGCATTGGCCTCTTAATCCCATCTTCCCTTGGCACCTCCAGTACCCATGCCACTAAATGAACATGGGCCATTTAAGCTGTAGTTAGGACTTTATCCCTCTACTCCCCAAGGCTGCTGTACTTTTCATTCAATGTAACAAAGACTGATGGAATCAGTGTAAACTACTAAGTTGGATTCAGTTTAATAAATTACCCCTTTGTCACTGTTCTAGTCAGGTGATTATTGTGATTGTTGATCAGCTGATTACTCTCTGTACAGACTATTACCGACACAGAACTATGAACAAACTTCTACTTAATTATGGCAGAAAAACTTCATCTACTCACTCTCATATACTCTATTTCACATGGATACATTAGGCTAGCATGAGAACATGGTGATTAATGGCCATGGGTCCCATGAAGGATTTATAAGGAAACAGCTTTTGCAACAGAGTTGGACTGTAGAATTAGAAGTTATGTACTCACCATAACGTTCCATCTGAGTAGGTGACTTCATTTGGATGCAACCTGTGGGTATCGGATCCGACCTCGGATCCGAGTCGGCATTTCAAAAGCTTAGGCTCCGAGCTCCTAGCTCCTCCCTCTTACCCATAACCCCTTGCCAAGCCCTGACTGACCTCAGATTGAGTTTGCCTAAATAATACTGACTACAGTACGTAAACAAAAGCATAAATACTCACTCTATAAAGGTCAGGGGGATGGAGGGATAGTTACATCAAATGAAGTCACCTACTCAGATGGAACGTTATGGTGAGTACATAACTTCTAAATCTGAAGTAGGCAGACTTCATTTGTCTGCAACCTGTGGGACAGAGTCCCCAGCTACCTGAATCTTGGGCGGCCGTCATGGAAGGATGTTCCGGAGCACCGCTGAGCCAAAGGATGCTCTTCCTCTGGAAACAACATCCACTTTATAATGAGAAATAAAGGTATGAGGCGAGGCCCAAGTAGCTGCCGCGCAGATATCATCCAATGACACACGGGACTTAAAGGCGGCTGACGTGGAAACCGCCCTAGTAGAATGAGCCGTAACCCTCTGAGGAGCAGGTCTACCTGAAGTGTTATAAGCCTGCAGAATACAATTAACAATCCACCCAGATAGTGTGACTTTAGACACTGCTTTACCCAAAGCAAATTTAGCAAAGGAGACGAACAGCTGATCTGATTGTCTGTGACCAGCTGTTCTGTGAATATAAAATCGTAATTGTCTATGAACATCCAAAGAATGCAATTTGTATTCTCCTTTGTTTGAGTACTTGGGAAAAAACACAGGTAAATTGATTGACTGGTTGATATTAGATTCTGAAGAGACCTTCGGAAGAAAAGATGGATTGGTCCTGAGGCACACCCTATCTGGAAAGAAAGAAAGGTAAGGCGGCGCATAGAGCCTGAAGTTCAGACACTCTTCTGGCTGAAGTGATAGCTACTAAGAAGGCAGTCTTCCAGGAAAGGTACTTTAGGTCTGTAGAAGCTGCAGGCTCGAAGGGAGGAGCAGTAAGGGCTTGCAGAACTAAGGATAGGTCCCAAGGTGGTACAATCTCCTTGACTGGAGGCCTCAATAAAAAAATCCCTTTGAGAAAGGTTTTGCACAATTTAGCCGTCATGAGGGGAGCTGTCTCATGACCAATGTGATAATGCGAGATGGCTGCCAATTGTACCTTAATCGTGGAAGAACTTGCCCTTGATGAAAGAGATCTGTTAAAAAATCCAGCACTGCTGACATAGGTGCTGAGAAAGGATCCAAAGTTCTCTGAACCGCCCAAATAGAGAATCTCTTCCATTTGCTCCGATAAACCTGCCTGGTGGAAGGTTTATGAGCTGCCACTAAAATGGCCTTGACCGGTGACGAGATACCGGGAGTCCTAATCAAGGATGGAACTGGAGCAGCCAAGCTGTCAATTTCAGGGTGTGTAGATTAGGAACCGAAATTCCCAGAGGGTGGGAGATGAGATCCGGAATCGGATCCAGAATCCAGGGTGGATTGATTTTGTGAGACCATACAAAGGGGAACCAGGGTTGTGAGGCCAGAACGGGCAATGAGAATCATTCTGCTCCCCAAACTGTTGGCTTTCTGCAGAAGCCTCTGCATCAGAGGTAGTGGAGGGTAGGCATAAAGGAGACCGGGAGGCCAAGCATGCACCAGCGCATCTCGGGAATTCCCTGGTGGGGAAGCAGAGCGAAGAAATTGTCGCATTTGGCGTTTGAGGGAGAGGCAAAAGATCACAACAGGGTTGCCCCCAAGCGGCAAAATTCTTCTTCGCTACCTGAGGATTGAGAGACCACTCGTGAGGTGAAAGAATGGTGCGACTGAGTTTGTCCGCAAGGATGTTGGATTTTCCCGGAATGTGCGTTGCTACCAGAAAGCGTTTGGTGGAAATTGCCCATTCCCAGACTCTCATGGTCTCTCGACAAAGGGATAGGACCTGGTTCCTCCCTGATTGTTGATGTACCAGAGTACCGACATGTTGTCTGTCTCAATCGGAATAGTCCCTGAAGGTTCAGAGGAGTGAAGTGCTTGCAACGCTAGGAGCACCGCCCTCATTTCCAGGACATTTATATGCAACGACGTCTCTGTGGGGTTCCACGTGCCTTGGACAATCTTTCCCGCAGAATGCCCCCCCCACCCGAGGCAGGAAGCGTCCGTGGTCACTGTGGCTCTGGGAAAAGCAGCACAAAAAGGTCTCCCTGTCAGGGGCTCCGGAGACAGAAGCCACCAAAGAAGGGAATCCTTGCACGCTTTGCTGACCGCTATCGGAGAGTTGAGAGAGGAACTGAGAGGGGACCACTGAACCTGAAGGGTCCATTGAAGAACCCGCATGCGTAGGCGCGCATGAATCAGAAGCGGGATAGCTGCCGCCATTGAACCTAGGGCCCTCAGGACCGAAGCTGCAGTCGGAAATGGTTGCAGGACCGCTGCTACATGACACTTCAGGTTGGCAATTCTGTCTGGAGTGAGGAAGGCTCGCATTGACCTGGTGTTTAGCCTTCCTCCTATGAAATCTATAACTTGTGTGGGGTGCAGCAAAGATTTCTCCCAGTTGACAGTGATGCCCAACCTTGGGGCTAGTCGAAGAAAGTAGTCCCTGGCTGAGCACAGAAGATGCCTTGATGATGCCGTCAGGAGCCAGTCGTCCAGGTACGGAAAGACCTGTAATCCCTGGAGCCTCAGGTGGGCCGCTACAACAGCTAAGACCTTGGTGAACACCCTGGGGGCTGAGGTGAGACCAAAGGGAAGGGCCCTGAACTGATAATGACTGGCTCCCAGCCGGAAGCGAAGAAACCTCCTGGACCGTTTGTCCATGCGGATGTGGTAGTACGCGTCCTTGAGGTCGATGGAGCACATCCAGTCGTTCTCCCTCAAGAGGGGGAGTATAGATTGAAGGGTGACCATCCGGAACTTTTGCTTGGTTACTGACAGGTTCAGCAGGGAAAGATCTAATATCGGTCTTAAGTCCCCCGTTTTCTTTGGCATTAAAAAGAACCTGGAGTAAAACCCTGACCCGGTTTGATCTGGGGGGACGCACTGGATAGCTCTTTTTTCTAACAGCTGTGCGATTTCGATAGCTGCTGCCTCCCTTTGGTCGGGTGGAACATCTGGGAGGCTGCGAGATCTGGGAACCTTGTACAGGGGAATTGTATAACCTCTGGATATCACACGAAGCACCCAACGGTCTGTTGTGATGGACTCCCAAGAAGTCAGGTGCCTCGAAAAATGCCCCCCGACTGCCTCCAGAGACGGACAGCTGGGCAACCCTTCAGGGCTGCTGCGTGGGCCTATCAGAGAAAGGTTCTCTGGACCCAAAGTTGCTAGGAGCCCCCCTGCCTCTAGGACGGCGACCTCCCCGTCCTCCTCTGCCACGGAAGGACTGGTTATCCGGAGCAGGTTGGGACTGCTGCGATTTCCGGAACCACATCTTCTTCTGTCCCTTTTGGTTCTTCGAGAAGGACCTCTGGGGAGCTGAGAAGCGGACTCCGACGGCAGACAGCGTCTTCCCATCCTTCTCGCTCTGGACTAATGTTTCGCGAACAGTTTTGCCAAACAAGGCAGAACCATCGAAGGGGGCATTCGCGAAGGTCGCCTTGAAGGGCTCTGCAAAATCACAGTGGCGGAGCCAGGCCTGTCGCCTCATGACTAGGCCTGCTCCGCTGGCTCTAGCGGCTCCCTCAGTAGCGTGAGAAAGCAGCCGCATAGATGTATTCGAAACTGATCTGAGATTGGCCATTCGGGTGGAGTATACCTGTTTATCCTCACTCGACATGGACTCTGGGGGAGATGCAGCGTATTCTTTAATCAGATCCCGCTGCATCCTGATGACGTGTGCCATGTAGTTCAGCGCTCTCAAAGAGAAGGTTGCTGAACTGAAAACTCGCTTCCCAATGCGATCCATCGAGCGGGACTCCTTGCCCGGAGGATGCATAGAGGGACTCTCCTGAGCCAACTCCCTCTTAGTGGCTGCAGCCATCATCATGGCATCTACTGGGGGGCCTTTGCTCCAGTGAGTGCGGTCCCGGAGGAAAGGATACGGTCGGGCGCTTAGGTACAGGCTCAACGGTGTCCGGATCCTTCCACGCTCTGATGGATATAAGGTCCACCAGAGGGTCGGCAGGAGGGGACACCCAAGAGGTAGATGGGCCCGCCTCGAATGCCTCCAAGAACACAGACTCGTCTGGGGAGGCCTTGGGGCAGACCCCCGATCCTCAACATTTCCATAATGTCTCCAAATGAGACGTCTTCAGGGGTGACCTTGGGGAGCCCTCCCTTCATCCAAGTCTGTGTCTTGAACGGACTCGGGGAGTCCATGTGCCTCCTTTTGCACTTACGCTTCCGAGGTACTTCTTCGGGGGGGGCTGTCCGAGGAGTACTCTTCCGCAGCTGGATGTTCCAAGGGAACTACTTGGGACATCGAGGCGGGCTGTCCCTGGGACCGGCTGGTGGGGGCCTGGCCCAACTGCAAGGGAGTGCGGGATGGAGCCGTGGCAGGGACCGGGGGTCCGGTAGTCCTCAACAGTGCCCTTTCCACTACGTCGAAGGCCGTGGGGGAGCCAGCTTCTCTAAACCCCGAGAGCCGACCCCCACTCGGATCCGACGCACGGATCGGAGCCGGAGCCGAGACCGTCGGATCCGAGAGACCGGTGTGCTCCGACCTAGACGGAGCCGAAGATACACCAGCTCCCTCGGACCCGAGGCTCGGTCCTCGGCTCCGAGAGGTCGGGTCCGAAGTACCCGAAGCACTCAAGGGATGGGACGGATCCGAGGTGCGCCGACCTATCGGATCCGACCCACCCCCGGATCCAACTCTGCCCGGCGCCGACAGCTCCGAACCCATGGTATGGGTCGGAGAAGGAGCCAAAGGGGCGAAAAAAGGGGTCGAAGCCCCTCCCGGACTGGGGGGGGGGGCTAGGAGCACTCCCATTTGCATTTGGGCCTGGATGAATTTCCTCATCATCCGGTCCATATCTGCTTCACTCATGGAGAATGTGGATCTGGTGGAGGCCACCGAAGCGGACCTAGAGAGCCGCCTTGGGGACCTCGCTGAAGGGCTAGCCTCCTCCTCCTCGGGCCCAGGAGAGAACCGAGGGGAGTGGAGCAGAGGAGGAGGAAAGCTAGAAGGCACAGGGGAGGCCCGCTTAGATGGAGGAGCCGAACTGGAGGTTTCGGCTCTCCGTTTGTGGTGCCTCTCCTTCTTCTCTCTCTCCCTAGAAGACTCTCTCTCCTCCGGCATTTTAGAGGGAGGTTGAGTCCCAGCCGGAGGAGGAGAGCCCACAGCAACTGCCTGCTGAGTAGAAGGGGCAGAAGCCGAAGCGGTATCTGGAGGGAGAAGTCCCGCCAGCACCAGCTTCGACCTCAGCTCCCTCAAAGCTCGGGGGTTGAACCCTGCACAAATGGTACAACCAGATGACAGGTGTTCAACCCCCAAGCATTCTTGCACCGAGTGTGGCCATCCGCTGGGGACAGCTTATGACCACACTCGGTACATTTAGAGAATACAGCCTTATGGGCTTCAGACATTTTAAGCCCTAATAGGCCTCAAACAAACACACACACACAAACTACGCAAAACCCGAGAAAAGTTTAAAATAAAGAGAGAGGAAAGCCTAACACAATCACTTCTAACTAATAAAATTAAAAAAGTTAAGGTTTTTGAAAATTTTTCTGTCAACAACAGCTTATCTTTACTAGGAGCTCTGGAATCCGTCGCAACTTGAAAGCGGCAAACGAAATCTGAGGTCAGTCAGGGCTTGGCAAGGGGTTATGGGTAAGAGGGAGGAGCTAGGAGCTCGGAGCCTAAGCTTTTGAAAAGCCGACTCGGATCCGAGGTCGGATCCGATACCCACAAGTTGCAGACAAATGAAGTCTGCCTACTTCAGATCCACTGTTTCCAAGTTGTACAGATCTCCTCTTTCAAGACCTGGTTTTGACTGGTGTCGAATTTAGAATTAAGTTAGCATGTAACAAGCCCAAATCCTGTTTCATGAGAGATGATACTAAAGTTATAAACTTAGAATTAAAACTCCCATCAGTTTATGCAAAAAGGGTAAAAATGTTATCATCTGTGTACATTAGC
>NC_056743.1:755078533-755093533 GCF_019279795.1 Protopterus annectens
CAGGCAGAGCAGGCCGAGACATCGTGGTCCGGGCCTAAGCAAGGGAGACAGTAAGAGTGGAAATCCTTATGAGGTATTTGTTTCCCACAAGTTAAACAATTATTTACTTTATCTGACATCGGCTGAGGCAAGAAAGAGTCCCCAACGGGGTACTTAGCTTTTTCGAAGTCTTCGGTAGCTGAATCAAAGGAGCTGGCCGACCGGCACTTGTGAACTGCTTCTGCTTCAGGCACCGCGCAGCAAGAAAGACTGAGGAAGATGGCGTCGGCTGATGCTTTTATACCCCAGACGCTCTGACGTCGGGGAAAGTGCGACATCAGCCGAGGCCAGACCCAGACTTTGGAATCCGGCCGACCGAAGGGCTACCTGAGGCAGGACAACCCATATGTTATGACTGCAGATGCATCCTTGAAGGACATCTGAATACTGGTGAAGGGTTTGTAGCAGGTCAACTCCTCAGGGTGATTTGTATCTGATCAGACAATGCCGTAAGAATTGCAAAG
Source organism: Protopterus annectens (assembly GCF_019279795.1). NCBI lineage: Eukaryota > Metazoa > Chordata > Ceratodontiformes > Protopteridae > Protopterus > Protopterus annectens. The sequence goes on from NC_056743.1 coordinate 755,079,037, forward strand.
CATTCAGTAGACAGTTGCAGGGGATGCTGGAACAACAGGGTGTTACAGTGAGTTCCAGAACTGTTTAACAAAGACTTCTAGATGCTGGGCTTTCAGCTTGCAGATCACTGAAGAAACAGAAATTATCCAGCCAAATGAATACAAAAAGACTGCACTGGGTGAAAGAGTTTTAGAACTGGTGAGAAGATTGGGAACTGGTTGTTTTCAGTTACGACAGCATAATCCAGTGTTCGGATCAGAAAGTACAATATGTCAGGCAACAATCTGGACAGCAGATGAGGGACGACTGAATCATTCAGTGTAGAAAGAAACATCCATTCCACCAGTTAGAGCCAAATCCTTTAATAAAATCCAGAAAATACAATTCAACAATGAGCGCTTTCGTCTGCTACTAGGCAAACTTCATCAGATAAAATCCCACTGGTGCAAAAAACTTTTTATATATGTATGTATGGGTACACACCCAGAAACACTTCCCTTCCATAATTCAATCAAACAATTAAACAATTTAAGAAAACAAGTAAAAATTAATGGTTAAAATAAAAATGTTTAAAAATGCTTAAATCACTGTTTAGTAGAAACTCCACAAGATTGTTCCTTTAGTAAGTATTCACATGAAACTCAATCAGATGTTACAAATTAATGAAAAATACAAAAATATGTAGTGTGAGTGAGGGTATGCCCTTGTTGTAATAACTGTCTATTAAAATGAAATAATAAAGTACAATGTAAATCCATTCTAAAATGTAATAAATCTAAATATTTGTAAAAAATAAAATGAAATGAAGTTTGTATAAATTAAACATTGTTGGCTTTACCAACTACAATGGCTTTTATATTGATGTATTCATTACGCCCTGGGGGGATATTGGACCTGAGTCTCAGTTGCCATTTTATCTCCTTTTGTAACAGGAGGTTCTTGGCATCTCCTCCTCTAGGGTCTATATCCACAACATCAATAATGCCAAATTTGAAAAGTGGAGGAAAGGGACAAGATATTGTATGCTTGTATAGGGCACTAGTTTATTTTTTAATTTTAATATCGTTCCTGTGTTCGTATTTCCTTTCTTTAAGTGCCCGTTCCGTTTTGCCTACGTAGAAACTAGGGTAATGACCACAGGTTGCCAAATAAACTACCATCTTGGTCTGACAATTGCCCTTACAAAATTTTACTATGCTCCCCAAGCCATTATTCAAAAAAATACTGTCTAATGAATGAATACATTGACACTGTACACATCTACCACATGGGTGGGTACCCCTGACATATCTGAAAGATGTATCCCTTCCTTCTAAAGTTCTCTTAAAATTAATACCCACTCGGTGTATAAAAGTAGGTTTATTTCCTACTGCCTCCATGATATCTGTGTTTGTCTTAAGTATAGGCCAATTATCCTGCAAAATCTTCTTGAAAAACAAGGAAAAGTTATTGTGTTCAATAGAACATGATCCAGAATAATCCTTGGATTTCTGCTCTAAATTAACTGTAGTGGACATACGATGGCCAAGTAAAGGTTTGTAACGAGTACCCCATCCCTGATACACTTCAACCAATGTCTCTACTAACAACTCTCTGGGGTAACCTCTCTCCCGAAACATTTCACCTAAGGTAGAGAATTCCTCTAGGAGGTCTTCAAAATCTGATGTCATCCTTGCCACTCTGACAGCTTGTCCTTTTACAATACTTTTTTTCTGAAAATATGGATGTTGGCTGTCAAAATGGAGGTAACTGTTACACCAAGTGGGTTTTCTGTATATCTTGGATTTAAAACCACTTGGAGTTTTGATAAGCATGATATCCAAATAACTAATACAATCACTGTTAGCTTGATAAGTAAAAGACAGAAAAGATGTAGAACCGTTGATGTATAAAATAAAGTCGTCTAGCTCTTTCTGGGTCCCATCCCAAATGACAAAAATGTCATCCAAAAATCTAAAATAAGCTTTTATGTTGGTAAAAAATGCACTCTCGAAAACATGTTGAGTTTCCCATTCTAATAGGACCAGGTTAGCGTAAATGGGGGTGCAAGCCGCCCCCATAGCAACTCCACTCACTTGTTTGTAAAAATCACCTTCAAAGGTAATAAAATTGTTATCCAACACAACTTCCATTAATTCTAATAACAAAAGTTTCCTATCAGATGTTAAATCAGAATATTTATGGATACTTGTTTCAAAAAACTCAAACCCTTCCTTCCTGGGGATACAAGAAAATAAGTCTTTTACATCTATGGTAATGAAAAGACTATCTTTCGACCAAAGATTGTTATTAATCCTACCTAAAAAGTCCCACGAATCTTTAATAAGATGCTCCTGTTGATTCACTATTTTGTTGATGTTCTGGTCTATAAAAACTGCCAGTGGGTGAGTCTTTGATCCCCTGGCAGAAACAATGGGTCTAAAGGGAGGTTTGAGAATATTTTTATGAATTTTAGGTATCCCAAAAAAAACAGGAACAATAGGGTGGGTTTGTTGAAGAAAATAATAAGTGGTTGGATTAATATGTTGTTCTACCAAGTATTCTTCAAGAAGAGAATCTATTCTAGAATAGGCAACCTGTATCTCATTATAAGAGGCTGGACTGTATGTATTGTCCTGTGCCAAGATTTTAGTTAAAACATTTTTGTAATCTATTTGATTGAAAATTACCAGTCCTCCTCCCTTATCTGGTTCCATAAAACGTAGGTTGTTATTACGTTTTAAATCCTCCAATAATTTAGCTTCGTCCTGTTTCAAGTTATAATTATACTTGAAACCATTGACATTTTTACCATAAGAATCATAAATTTCTCTGGTGACAACACTCTCAAAAGTACTGAGAACTGGATGGAGGGGAGGATAAAATACACTCCTTCTAGTGGCACTGTAATTGTCCCTGTTTTCAGTTACCTTCCCAGAAACTTCTTTATTGTAAATTATTTTTAGATTTAACTTCCTGAGATATAATTTAAGGTCAATTAAGATTTGAGCTAAATCTCCTTTGAAGGATTTTACGAATTTGAATCCTTTAGAAAACAAATTAAAATATCTTTTGTCTAAATCCAAATTTGTATAATTGTAAATCTTGTACCCTTGGTATTCTAAGACTATTCCATTGGGGTGTGTAGTGATGGAATCTATCTGTCCCTGGTCCCCCTGTTTTTCCAACCGTAATTTCTCCTGTAGTAATTGGAATGGGAATCCAAGGTTAGTACTTCCTGAGCTTTGTTGGCTAGACGCTCCGACCTCCGTGGTCCTAAAAAAACTTCATTAGGTTCCTGAAAGGAATCTAGCTCATCAAGTGTCCGTGAATGGGGTACAAAAGGTTCCCTAGTGTGGTTTCTGTCAGGTGTTAAAATTCTCTCAGGTTTAGATGAGCGTCTATTCTGTTGTAATGATAAACCTGTTCTCCTAGGTTGCCCCTCCCTATTCCCTGGATTAGAAACATAATAAGTAGTGTAAAGAGGCTGGGGATAGCTTTTTCCAGACACATACTGTTCCTGGTCCCTAAAAAACTTTTTCTGTTTCCTCTCAAATACTTTTCCAACTCTTATATCAGTTCTCTTTAAAATTCTATCAAATAAATCCTGATATTGTTCAAACAACAGGTCATTAATGATGTCTTGATGCAAACTGTTAAGTTCTGTTAATAAACTGTTTAAATGCACCTCATTATATTTAATTAACTTCAACACCAAAGAAAAACCACATTCGTCAAAAAAACATTGAAATTCCTTAGTAATACTAGCAGTATAAGTAATGCCAAAGGGGTATTTGTAAAAACGTAACCCCTGTGGAACAATCTTGTTGTTTAAACAAAGATGCAAGTAATTATTTTCAATTTGTAAGCATTTGTATTTGTATAATACATTTTCAAAACCATAGATAGTGTCCCTAAGGTTTAAAACCAAAGGTTCGTTTACATTTGAATTTTTCCTTGTAACGTTTTGGTTCCCATTAAATAGAAGTTATGTTCTTACCATAACGTTCCATGTTAGTTTTCTTCTTGCCTTCTTTCTTGCTGGATGGGTTCGGAGCCGATCCTCGGCTCCGACTCGGCCACTCTAAAAGCTCGAGAGTTGGTTCCACCGGCTCGAGGCTCCCCTTATATCCCACAATGCTAGGCGGTAATACCTCAGATCTCGTTTGTAAGCTAGGCCCAGCCAAGAAGAAATCCAGAAACACTGGAAAGGGGAAACCCACCTCTATAAAATGACAGAAGGAAGGTGACCTAAAACCTGATGAAGGAATATATACATAGTACAGTATATACATATATACAATAGAGGTGGTAGGAAGAAAAGGTCACAATCAAACTCCTCTAGGTCTGTCCAGGCTAGGGGGAAGGAGGGTGGGACGCAAGAAAGAAGGCGAGAAGAAGACGACTAACATGGAACGTTATGGTAAGAATATAACTTCTATATGTTAAGTTGTCCATCTCGCCTTCATTCTTGCTGGATGGGACCGTGTCCCTAGCACCTTGTCCCGGGTGGCCTATCGGAACAGACTCTTGAGTACAGTGGAACCAAAGTTAGCTCTGTGTCTAGAAGCTAAGTCCAACTTATAATGAGAAATGAAAGTGTGAGGAGTAGCCCATGTAGCTGCTGCACAAATTGTATCAATAGGCAGCCTGTCTTGGAAAGCTATAGAAGTAGCCAAAGCTCTAGTTGAATGAGCCTTAGGTTTGTTAGGTAACTTTTGATGCCTAATCTCATACACAAAGGAAATCAAGGATGTAAGCCATCTGGAGAGTGATACTTTCAAAACTGGAAGGCCCTTTCTGCCTTCTGCATAAGAAACAAACAATTGGTCAGCTTTTCTGGTCTGTTTGGTCATATCCAAATAATACCTTAATTGTCGATGAACATCTAGCCAATGTAATTTTTGTTCAGACCTGTTAGAATAGTTAGGAAAAAACACAGGAAGGTCAATGTTTTGATTTAGGTTTGTTGCAGAGGCTACTTTGGGTAAAAAGGATGGGTTGGTCCGTAAGGATACCCTATCCTTATGAAACAAAAGATATGGTGATCGACTGCAGAGTGCATGAAGCTCCGAGACCCTTCTAGCCGAAGTAATGGCTACCAAAAAGAGTGTTTTCCAGGATAGCAATTTCATTGAACAGGAAGCTGCAGGTTCAAAAGGGGGAAGAATCAAAGATGTGAGAACTAAGTTAAGGTCCCAAGAAGGAGGAGGATTTCTTATAGGAGGCTTGAGAAGAAAAACTCCCTTCAAGAAGGCTTTGCAAAGCTTGTGAGACATGATGGCAAAATCCGAGATGCCCACATGAAATTTAGATATAGCTGCCAATTGAACCTTAAGAGTAGAAGGAGACGAACCTGCATGGAATAGTTCGGCTAAAAAATCAAGGAACGATTGAATGGGAGCAGTGAAAGGATCTATGTCCCTTCCTTGTGCCCAATAAGAGAAACGTTTCCACTTACTAAGATAAATCTTCCGAGTGGAGGATTTATGGGAAGCTATTAAAATATCTCGAACTGAGTGAGATATTAGAGGAAGCCTGGCTAGGGTTGGAATTGGAGGAACCAAGCAGTGAGGTTCAGGCAGGGAAGGAGCAGTGTAACTGACCCGACTGATGGGTCAAAAGATCTGGAACTAGGTCCAGATGCCAGGGTTGCTCCAACAGAAAATGGTGTAGAAAAGGGAACCAAACCTGTCGAGGCCAGTAAGGGGCAATGAGGATCAAGGAAGCTTTCTGAGCGATGGCTTTCTGTATCACTTGAGAAATTAGTGGGAAGGGAGGAAATACATACAGAAGTCCCTGGGGCCAAACTTGGACTAGAGCGTCTCTGCTGGGATGGCCTGGTAGAGGAAAGAGGGTGAAATAATCTCTGCACTTGCTGTTTTGGGGAGTAGCAAAAAGGTCGCAGCAAGGCTGGCCCCACTTCAGAAAAAATTTTTTCAATAATGAATTTTTCAGAGACCACTCGTGAGGCATGAGAATAGCTCTGCTCAATTTGTCCGCAATGACATTGGACTTCCCGGGGATGTGCGTTGCAATCAGAAACCGCTGAGAAGAAATCGCCCATTGCCACAGTCTGAGTGCCTCTCGACATAGGGGGTAGGATCTGGTTCCGCCTTGTTTGTTGATATACCACACTACAGACATGTTGTCCATCTGTATTGCTATCGTTCCCATCGGAAGAGAGTCTTGAAGGGCTTGCAACGCTAAAAGCACTGCTCTCATCTCTAGAACATTTATATGCAAGTGGCGTTCATAAGGTTGCCATATGCCCTGGACTGTCTTTCCCTGATAATGCCCCCCCCACCCGATCAGGGAGGCGTCCGTCATCAGAGCAGCAACCGGAGGGGGAGGGACAAAGGGTCTTCCTAAGAAGAGCTGTGGGGAAGAAATCCACCAAAGAAGATGATTCCTGCATGCTTGCGTTATCACAATGGTGTGGGACATCGGAAGTTGTTGGTATGACCATTGTGTGAAGAGCATCCATTGTAAGATTCTCATGTGAAATCTGGCTAATAGAAGTAGAGGGATAGCAGCTGCCATTATCCCCAGTACTTTCAGGACCAGTCTGACTTTGATTCTGTTGCTGTGGAAAAGAGAGACTAGTTTGTGTATGTCTGCTATCCTTTGGTCTGTGAGTCTCGCTGACATGCTGACTGTGTCTAGATTTGCGCCTATGAAGGTAATAGCACAACAAGGCGACAAAACAGACTTTTCGCAATTTATTGAGATACCTAGCTTTCGAAATATGCGAAAAGTGTAGTCTCTGGCAAATAGCAGAAGATGCTTGGTGGGAGCTGTAAGGAGCCAGTCATCTAAGTATGGAAACACCTGGAATCCTTGACGTCTCAGGTGAGAGGCAACCACTGCCATGCATTTGGTAAACACCCGGGGGGCTGTGGTGAGTCCAAAGGGCAGGGCCCTGAATTGAAAGTGACTGGTTCCCAGCCTGAAGCGGAGGAATCTCCTGGAGCGTCTGTTCATTTTTATATGATAGTACGCATCCTGGAGGTCTATAGAGCACATCCAGTCTTCCTTCCCCAATAGGGGTAGAATGGATTGCAACGTGACCATCCGAAATCTTGTTTTCTTGACAGACTTGTTCAAGATGCTGAGATCCAAGATGGGCCTCCAGTCCCCTGTTTTCTTTGGAACCAAAAAGAATTTGGAGTAGATTCCGGATCCTTGCTGGTCTGCTGGAACTGACTGAATGGCTCTTTTTGCAAGCAACCTTGATATTTCTAACGCTGCTTGTTCCCTTTGAGCGGGTGGAACATCTGGAAGGGACTTTTTTGATTGATTTGGAATGCGAAAGAACGGAATGGAATAGCCTTCGGAAATGATGGACTGTGCCCACTTGTCTTGAGTTAGAGATCGCCAGGCTTCTGGGTACAGTGATAGTCTTCCCCCGACTGCCTCCGAAGGTGGACAGTCGGGCAACACCTCAGGGATGCTGAAAGGGCTTATCGGAAAAGGTTTCTTGATTGCCCTGGTTCTGCGGACCCCCCCTGCCTCTAGGGCGGCGTCTACCATTATTGTTCCCCCCTCTGCCTCTAGAGGGGAATCGACTCTGTGCGTCAGGCAAAGCCCCTTGAGATTGCTTGCGGAACCATATCTTTCCACTTTTCTGGCCCTTGGGGTAAGGCCTAGAAGGAGTAGAAAAACGGACTCCGACGGCAGAAAGAGTTTTGCCATCAGTCTCGCACCTTGTCAGGGTTTCTTTCACTTGAGGACCAAAAAGGGACGATCCATCAAACGGGAATTAGTGAAAGACGTCTTAAAGGGGTCCGCAAAATTGCATAGCCGCATCCAGGCATGCCGGCGTAAGGCCACACCTGTACCTGCGGCTCTGCTCGCTCCATCAGCCGCATATGAAAGAAGGCGCATGGAGGAGTTAGCTATCGAATTGAGGGTAGCCAGCTGAGCGTTCATCTTGTCCTAAAAACCCGCAGCTGTTGGATCCTTTAACATCTCACTCGCTTCCTTGATCAAGTCTCTTTGAAGACGAGTGAAATGACAGAGGTAGTTCAGCGAACGCATTGAAAAGGTCACTGACGAAAACATCCACTTCCCGTACCTGTCCATAGACCTAGATTCCTTGTTAGGGGGATGGACAGGCACTGAAGGATCAGCTAGTTCCTTCTTAGTGGCAGCAGCTACCACCATAGCATCCACAGAAACTCCCTTAGTCAAAAATTGCTGGTGCTGTAATAAACTTTGAAGGTCTCCTGGGGGTGAGGTCCACAGAGTCAGGAGCCGTCCAAGCCTTTTTTGCTACCACCTGCATAAGGGGGTCAAAGGGGGGACACCCAGGAGGTGGAAGGGCGAGAGCCGAATGCCTCAAGATACACAGATTCATCCTCCGAAGGGTTAAGGGCTGGCCAATTCCCCCTCTGTTTTAAGATCTCCAGGATGTCTGCAAAGGAGACATCTTCAGAGGGGGAACGGGGGGAACCTTCGGAATCCTCTAAATCCGTGTCAGAGGTGACAGACTCAGGTGAGTCTATGTGCTTCCTCTTGCACTTTCTCTTCCTAGGGGGCTCCCCTGCCAATTCAGGAGAGGCCTCGGAAGAGGATGAGATCCCCACAGGGGATTCTTGAGGAGCTGGCTCTCTGCGGTCTGGGATGAGGGAGTGAGTAGAAATTACCTGAGGCACCGAGGAGGGGGGGGCGGACGGAGCCGACTGTGGAGTTGAACCAGGTTCCAACACACTCCGCATGACCTCGAAAGCACCCCTGTCAGACAGAGCCAGAGGTCCCCGCTCCGAAAAGCTGAAAACCTCCCTCGGCACCAACAGTGATGGCTCCGAGGCCAATGTCGGAGCCGAACTCACCAGCGCCGAAGCGCCGAGAGGGAGAGCGGGGTCAGACAAGGGTCCGATGCCACTCACCCCCTCGGAGCTGACGAGGGAAGTCCGGCGCCAAGATTCTTCCAAGGAAGAAATCGGAGCCGACGACGGCGCCGAAGACAATTGTATCGGCTCCGACGCTACCACAGTCTCGGGTCCGAAACGCCCCGGCTCCGAACTCAAAGGAGTCAGAGGAGGAACATTTTGAGAAATAGGATTAAGCATCGACTGATGAGTCGGGCTCTGAAGCATTTGGGCCAGTGCCTCGGACTTAAGAAGTCGACTCACTACCCTCTGAAGGTCATGGTCAGAAAGTCTCGACGACCTAGAGGAGTGAGATCTATGGCTCCGTTCAGACAGCAAGAGAGATGCTGGAGCCGAATGAACGGAGCCAAGAGACGGTGACCTAGACCTCTTCCTAGTTGTCGGTTCCGATAGTCTTATCGGAGCCGACTCAGAGATTTCTAATACCTCGGCACCAGCCGGAGCCGTGGGAACCAAAGAAATAAGAGTTCGAGTCTCATCGGCTCCAGCCGGAGCCAATGTTGTAGCAGACTTCGACGTCTTAGGTGTCGACTCAGATGCTGGAGCCGACGACCTAGAGGCCTTAGAGGGTTTACCCGAAGAAACAGTCGGGGGACTCTCAGGTTTTAATAAGCCTCGTAAAATGAGCTTATTTTTTCTTTCCTGCAGGACTCTAGGGCTGAAGCCATGGCATACAGCAGAAGATTCCTGCAGGTGTAAAGGTCCCAGGCAGTACACACAAGAAGTGTGACCGTCTGTCAGAGACATCTTCTGACAGCACGAGTCACACTTCTTGAAGCCTGAGACCTTCGAATCCTTAGACATTTTAAGGAATAAGTGCAATCACACACAAGCACAAACACACCGATTACACTACTCACTAAAAATAAACTAATAACTTTAAATTAATAAAATCAGATAGTTTTAAAACCCCTACAAGAACACATACACTCCACTACAAAGAGGGGATGGAAGGGCCCGAAGGCCTAAGGGAAGAACATATAAGTTCTTGTGGTAAAGAGGGTGAAGAACACACTAAAACTAAGGGAATTCTGAACAAAAAACTAATTTAAAAGGGGTTTAATAAACTTTTAAACTGTTTTCTAGACTAACCTGAAGCCGGTTGAAGCAACACACCTCGATCGCTGTAGCGGCAAACGAGATCTGAGGTATTACTGCCTAGCATTGTGGGATATAAGGGGAGCCTCGAGCCAGTGGAACCAACTCTCGAGCTTTTAGAGTGGCCGAGTCGGAGCCGAACCCATCCAGCAAGAATGAAGGCGAGATGGACAACTTAACATCAACTGTTTCAATGAAAACAAATTTCTTTTCTAAAATGTCCTTAAAACATACTTGACGATTAGCGTCTGCCCCCAAATCTGTTTGTGATATGACAGGGGCTGAGCCAGGGTTCTGCTGATGTTTTAATGAATGGGAAACAGTACCTGTTGAGGCCATAACCCGATTGAAACCACGATGATCTCCTATATCCAGAAAACTGTTTGGTTCCTTGTTGTCCTGCAGTGTTGGAGCACCAAAATTCGCATGTCTCCTCCTGGGCTGGTCCTCACCTGCTGTACTCCTTGCTTCACCAAGATCTCCGCGAGGGGAAGTTGGTGATGACATCACAGGTAGTTTCGGACCCACGGAGGTTCTCCTACGAGTGGCAATAGCTCCCTCTGGTGGTTCTTTTTGAGTGAATAAATCTATCAACTTAGTTAAGTCTCCCCGAAGAGAAGAAAGTTCTTCTCTCAAACGGAAAACTTCATTCTGAGTTTGTATCAGCGTAACACTGGAATCCAACACATTGTCCGCTCCTAAGAGAGTAGAATCGTTGGGTGACTGATTCATGTTGAATACCAGCACCAGTCAAAAAGCAACAGTACTAGTGGGAAAGTGAATGAATTAAAAAAGTTGAAAACCACAACCTAATAAAATCCAAAACCAGGTGGTTCTTCCCAGTGAAACGGACCAAGAACAAAATACCACAAATGACCAAGAAAAGTCCAATAAAAACTGTAGAAAGAAATCTCCGTTCCACCAGTTAGAGCCAAATCCTTTAATAAAATCCAGAAAATACAATTCAACAATGAGCGCTTTCGTCTGCTACTAGGCAAACTTCATCAGATAAAATCCCACTGGTGCAAAAAACTTTTTATATATGTATGTATGGGTACACACCCAGAAACACTTCCCTTCCATAATTCAATCAAACAATTTAAGAAAACAAGTAAAAATTAATGGTTAAAATAAAAATGTTTAAAAATGCTTAAATCACTGTTTAGTAGAAACTCCACAAGATTGTTCCTTTAGTAAGTATTCACATGAAACTCAATCAGATGTTACAAATTAATGAAAAATACAAAAATATGTAGTGTGAGTGAGGGTATGCCCTGGTTGTAATAACTGTCTATTAAAATAATAAATTACAGTGTAAATCCATTCTGAAATGTAGTAGTTTCTGGGTGTGTACCCATACATACATATATAAAAAGTTTTTTGCACCAGTGGGATTTTATCTGATGAAGTTTGCCTAGTAGCAGACGAAAGCGCTCATTGTTGAATTGTATTTTCTGGATTTTATTAAAGGATTTGGCTCTAACTGGTGGAACGGAGATTTCTTTCTACAGTTTTTGGACTTTTCTTGGTCATTTGTGAATAATTCAGTGTGTCAAGCACCCCACTCAAGTGATGCTGTGGAGCGTTATGAGCATCTTCGGAACAGGTCGGCTCTACATTGTTCAGGCAAACATGAAGCAAAAAGAGTACAGAACCATACTACAGCAACTTCTGCTCTGTCAGCTGTGTGACTGGGCAAAGAAGAAGGGATTTACTGGGACAGGGGACTTCATCTTCATGCATGATGGTGCCCCATGTCATAAAGGTGCACAAGTGACAAGCTTCCTTGAGATCCATGGTATTGAAGTGTTACTATGGCCAAGTAACAGCCCAGATATGAATCCAGTAGAGAACTTGTGGGCTATTCTGAAGACAAAGATGAAGAAAAAGACCATAACAAATAAGCGCCAATTGACTGAATTCATTTCAGTTTGGGCGCACAATGCTTCTGTGACTGAACATTGCTGTGAACTTGTTTGTTCTATGCCTCAACGAGTTAAATCCTTCATAATGGCCAAAAGGTCATTCACAAAATATTAGAACACTGTATTAGAACATTTTCTCATATAACAAGAATTATATTGTTTTGTCATTTCATATACTCGTATTGAGTTATATGGCAAAACAACAATAAAAATACTGATTTCTATTAATTTGGCCAGCAATGTATTTGTACACATCAAATACAACCATCATCGATACACTAAAGATTTTTGTCTTTACATCAAAAATTCAACTACACATGTGCCGAGAAACAGCCTTGGTGCATGCAAAAATAACAAAACAAACAAATAAAACATCATTTTTTGCAAGGAGACAATCCACCCTGCAACCCCCTAAAGCAATGGGATGGATCCAGCTCTATCAACATCATATTTACTAACTCAGATATTGCCCAAACATGGGGTAAGGGCATATTCCCCATATGAGGGAATTGTATGATCTTGGACACCTGTCAACCAGCTGTTTCATCAATCATAAGTAGTCGACTAAACAACTGTCGACCAAACACACATTCAACAAATGGAATGGAAACCATATGTGTGTGTGTGATACAACCATTCTATACAGTATTCTCCCCAGTACTTATACTGTAAAATGCATGCTGATATATAATTTTGCCACTAATCTTTCTCCTGTGTCATTCTACCTCTGTAGTAGACTGCCAGCTTCACTATAATCCTTAGCTATGACTTCCCAGTATAAATGTTATAGCAGTAATAATGCCATAAACAGTGCTTTTGAAACTCTGATAGCAAAACACTAGCATGGACTGATCAATATATCATAATAATGCCTGTAGTTCAAACCTATCCCTGCAATGGAATGGATCCAGCTCCAGCACAGCTAGCTGGCACAGTACACACTGGCAACAGTCACACATTAGCACCCCAACCACATCACTAGATAATGAGATTCCTGACTCCCAAAAATCTCCCCAGAAGACAGCGGTATTGTATTCCTCCTGAGACTCTACCCCACATTACTGCATTGCAACCAACTGTCACTGTTTCTTCCCCTACCTAACTCATGTACTACCCTGCACTGCTTGAGTGTTACAGAATACATCTCAGTATTCTGTGTTATTTACATCGTGGCCTATTGTTGTGGACCAGATGTTGTCACTTTGGCAGAGCTGCAATATACTGCGCTAGTCACTTGCATGGCTGTGGCTCCACTCCTCCATTGTCTTCTCCCTGCCATGCTAATTCTGCCATGTCAAATGTGGCCCATGTTGGCATAACACTGTCTGACTGCAACCACAGTTTATGTTGTCCTATGTTGTGCAGCATGCCACATACTAAAATATCTTGCTGCATATTTCTGGACTATACTACAATGCCCTACTGCAGGTATTCAAACATTGGAATCTACCCATTGGAAGTCCAAAGACTCTTCTACAATGTTTTCTGTTTCAGCATGGGCTGTATTGTGTAATATCTCTGCCACTGACTGTTGGTTGAGAATGGGGGTCATCATTCACAGCCCCAGGGCATGTATGGCATTTTCTACAACACACACAAGACACAACATTATATGTGGCATGCTCCCAACATATATGCTACCAGTATGTGTAAGCCATTCTTTCTACTATTATGTCCACCTGCCAACAAGATGACCCAGCGGTAAGTCCCTTTGTAGGAACTGTTAGTACAGGTCGGATATATGCTGTGTGTGCGACTCGACCATGTCAGCTGTGTGAGTGGTGCGAGCATTGTTGACAGTGTCCTGGCATTACATACCACCTGGCAGTTCAAGGAGTGGTAACCCTTCATATTTACATACTTCTGTCGCTCTGAGCAGGGTAGTGCCTTAACAACACAGGTACAATCTATGGTGCCCAGAACTTCAGGAAAAAATAGTCTCAAAAAATGCACTCATGATGCTGGTTCTCTTCCTTGGTGATTTTGTCAACCATATGTTCTTCTACATGTATCACAGTGTCAATGGACAGGTTAAGTATTTGCGAGTTGGAGGTCTGGGATATACATATATGTCACTGGAAGGCCCCATTACACATATCTTTGTGTCTGCATACAACGCATACCCTTTGATTCCACACATGGGTGACACAGTTTAACTAGGTCTTACAGTGCATCCCTGTTGACTCTGAAGCAAGTCATTATCTGCTGCTCTGTTAGGTATTGATCTGTGAGTCACAACCTGCATCATTATCACTGGTGTGAGTGGCTGCTATGAGTAATGCTGTCAGCACTAGTTCTGATTCAAGCTACTAACACATGCTGTTGAGCTACTGCTGCTGCTGCTCTGCCTAACAAGGCTCCTTTTATGCATTCTGTAAATCAAATTGTTCAAAATGTGAGTGCAGTTGTGCAGCTTTGTCATGCTATATGCCTTTGAACCACTCTGCCAGCTTAACCTCCTAAATTTGCAAATTTCATGCTGCTCATTTACATGGCATTGTGTGCTTATTTGTGCATGATACATATCATCAGGCAATTTCAACTGTTGTGCATTCATGCAACTCAAATCTATGGATATACCTACACAAGGTCGCTACCTGTACTATTCTGGGCTGCACTTT
>NC_056743.1:755098533-755206033 GCF_019279795.1 Protopterus annectens
GTATACTCAAATATGGCTTCTTTAAATCCCTAAGTTTTACTGTGCTTAACCCAAGCTCTATATTCTCAGTTTCAACAAATGAAAACACTGAATTGGGAGAACAACTATGCCGTCTTTCTGAACATGTCAAAAATCAAGTTTTCTCACATGGAAGTGACAAGTAATTATTTCTCTAAACCTTTAATTAAGCAACTACTGGAAGTGAAAAAAGGGTCAACAAGTTTCATACCAACTTATCAGCTGCGTGAGTTGATTGTATTTCTTCAGCATTCACAAAGTTTACTTACTGCAAATAAAATGTGAAGAAATTAGACACTGTTTTCTGTGCTAGCATATCTGGATGAGGTTTTGTGCATAATTTCAGATTAACCTGTGTATTATATGTCAGCATGACTAGTTATGATATTGTAAATAATTTCTTACATGATGATTTATAATCTTTGTACAGAATGTTTTAAAGACTTGAAGTGTCCTTTTTACATTTTTAACTGTGCATGTTTGTGAAGAAAGATTCTAAAGATAAACCATCTCAGATTCATCTGATCTGCAGATACTGTCATCAGAATGTTGACAGTTGCTATGTGTTACTGTCAGAAGTGGAAAGACAGGAAGGAACTTTTAGTAAACAGCTCTTGAGTGATTTTCAAAATATGAAATGAAAATTAGAAATGGAACAGTTGTGACATATAGACTAGTCTATAAAAGAGCCTGCTGAAGACAGTTGTCAGTTACAGAAGTCAGTTACAGTTGCCAGTTGCGCTGTGCACTAATTACCCAAGAAGGACTCACCAAGAACTTTAAGCCTGCCTTTGCTCTGTTGTAATAATTTAGTTTAGATCAGGGACAGTGTTCTTTAGTCACATAGGAAATAACTGATCAGTTAGAGATTTTGTAAATGTTGGATTTCTATCCTTCAGTATTTATTTCATTTTCCTGGTTCTGCTTGTTTACTGGAAATTATTGTTTTATATTTTTCGGCACCGTAAAAATCCACCATCAATCATGAGCGGACTGGAGTTCCGCTGTGGTGACCCTAACCGGGAAAAGCCGAAAGACTTTATAATCATTTTGCTCAACAGTTTTATTAACTTACATTGTGACTGGTCAATCAGTGTTTCCTTTAGTGATTTGAGAGTGCTTATACTTGCCTTGATAACTTCCCAGGCCACTCCGAATGCCAGGCTGCTTAGGTCATTTGCTATTTGTTTTAATATTTAATTTTCATAAATGGACACCCATTTAAAAGGATATGAAGACACTGATTGGTGGCAGCATCACTGTATTATTTTGTGGAAGGAACACAGCTGGAAATCTGTGTCAGACTTTCCCAGAAGTCTTTGGATGTGTGAGATTAATTTATTTAAGTGTGAGTGTACCAGAGGTCTTAACTGGGACACATTGCTCTGAAGTGTATAATGAGGAATTACATTAGGGATGGACACAAGTATACAGTCCATTCCCAGGCTATAGAGTGTGTTCCTTTTGTGCTCTTAGGGGAAAACTGTGAAATATTACTCCTGTATAAGTGACAGTCTCACACTGGAGTCGTGAGAATTGAAGTTCCTTAGTTACTGACCTAGGACAGTAGGGGACATCACATTATTGTTGATAGTTTGGTGGGGCATTGTCCGGATGTCACATTATTTGGTGGCAGTTCAGTGGGATATTAAATGGACTTCACTTAAGTTACATACTCTGATGCATGACCTTAAATGTAAAACTCCAAATCTAATATGAACTTGTATATATAAAACTAAGGGATTGGTAGAATTCAGTAATTTCCATACTTAGACTACTGAACACGTTACTAAAATACCTGCTCAGAGTGGCTTGGTAAACCTTACTTAAAATAACTGAATGTATACAAACAAGGAGCAGTTCTTTTGACACTGCTCAACATATCACTGCATCCAAATGCATTTTGTACAGCATTTTTTTCAATGAAATTCAACAAAAGAGTTACAACAGAACTAGTGCAGTGATAGCCCTACAAAGTAATCTGTCAACAAGCAATTTTGGTTCCATCGAGGTGGCAACACTTTATATGGCATATTCCTTGTGCTGTGCATTTGTAATCACTCATGTCAACACTTAAAAGCCCTACTATTTGAGTTTTCTAACATAAAGTGTGGAAGGCCTCTCTTTTTCCTCATTTGTCCCCACCATGTCTCTCCTGCCAGAGAAATGCTGCAGGCCATACCAACAGAATAATGAGACAAAGAGAGAAACAGAAAGAAAAAGGGAGAAAGAGACACAGATAGATTGAGAGTGAGTATGCGAAAGACTGATACCCTGGTCTGACTAAGTAAATGACATGTAAATCCCAGCAGATACAACAGACAACTAACATGGTTCACATCATTTCCAAGCTAAAGGGAAAGGATGGGAAAGAAGGTAGGACAGTTATGTTAGGAATCTTTCATAATGGTAGAGATTTTGTTTTATACTCATCAAATCATGGTAGAAAACTGATTGCATTAAATCATTTTCATACTTAGCTTGGGGTTATACACTAGCAAACACAGACAATGATATATCAATATATAATCACAAATCAATAAATTAAAAAGTATATATTAAGTTGTATAAAAGAAACACTGATAAGAAAAAAAAACATAAAAAGTCATAATATTTACGTGGAACTGGTGCTGTTCAAGAAAGGATCTTTAAGTGACTGAGATTGCTGTGAATAAGATGTGAAAGGAAAACATGCCTTGCTGAAGAGTTAGGTCATGCTGTAGTAGGAAGCATAATGTGCTGTGAAGATGAGTTGAAATGCCAACTGAGGAGAAGATAATAAGAGAGTTGATGGAAAAATAGGATAGGGGGAATTTGGTGAGATATGTATGGGAGGTACAATGGAGTGCAGGTGTTATCCTAATATTAGGTCAGTGTGGACACATGGTACACTAAAGTTGTCAAGTGATACTGTTATTTCTAAAGGATTTGCATTGGGAGACTGTGAATAGATGCATTTTTTTTTTAGTTAAGAGTGAAGCTTGTTTAAAGCAGAACTAGATCTAATTGATAAAGGAAAGGACCGACAAGTTTTAAGTGTGAGGAATGAAAAGGCATAGGTTCATAGGTTGGTACTAGGCTATCGGCCCTAGGGCCTATACAAGCCTAGCCATAACAATTCCCTGGCTATTTTTCCCACAATATTTACTTCCCTGGACCCCTGTCTAGCAGGGGGACTGACATGATCCCTGGGGTGAATTTCCTATCTCCCATCCAGTCGTCAAGTTTCCTTTTGAAGAGGGCCAAAGAGGTGTTCTGCTTGACATGTATGGGCAGTCTATTCCAGAGTCTGGGGAGTCTCTGGGTCAGGAACCTATCCCTCCAGCATGTTTTGTTCATTGTGATGACAAGGTTTAGAACACAGGAGTGTGTGGCTCTGAGGGATTGGGATTTCTTTAAGTGCAGCATGTCCAACAGCTCTGGGTTTGACATGGCCTTTTATGTTAAGCAGAGATCGCCTCTGAGTAGACGATATGCGACAGAGCATAGCTGGAGGTTTTTTTTAGATGGTCAGCATAGGGCATCTGTATTAGGCCTGTGATTCTTTTAGTGAGGTATTTCTGTGGCCTTTCCAGTTGTTGCAGATGTCTTGAGAGGTACATACCAAATGGGGCACTGTATTTTATAACGGGTCTAATGAGGGATGAGTACAGTGGGACAATGACCTTTTTTGGGGATGAAAAGCCCTTAGTGATGAGGTGTGCCACATAGAAGGATTTCCTGACTGTTGTGGTGATGTGGTCATCGAAGGTGAGACCACTGTCCACCTGTGCCCCTAAGTCTCTTATCCCACTTTCGGTGTTTAGTGTACTGCCACCTATGTGGTAATTCACGGGTACATGTTTTTTCCCAAAGGGGATAACTATACATTTCTTGGCACTGAGCTTGAACCCATGGCTCTGGCACCAAGCATCTATTTCTGTAAGGCCCTTTTATAGAATATCCACATCATTTGGGGATTCAATAATGGCTCCCAGTTTGCAGTCATCTGCGAACTTTGTTAGCCAGAGTCCCTTAGTGTTGGCCTGTACTTCAGAGAAGTAGATGCCAAACAACAGCGGTCCCAGGACTGAACCCTGAGGTACTCCACTTGTCACTTGTCTGGAGGTGGACTTGGAGTCAGCTACTTTTACAGTGTGGGTTCTGTCAGTAAGCCAGTTGGCAACCCATCGAGTGATGTAGGGATTAATGCCCAGCTTAGTACGTTTATCTATGATTCCAGAGTGGGGGATGGTGTCATGGTCTGCTGTACATATTTTATTTGGTGGTGCTCGAGTGTTTGACTACATTCCCTGCTGCAGTACTGACTCTTGGGATTCCTGCCTGCACAGGACTTCCATACCACTTCATCCTACTCCTCTTAACCCAGAAGAGGCTCTGTCACTTGGGCATCAGGATGTTGGTGGTTTGAAGGAACATCAGGTGATGCCATATTCTGATTTTTAAGCTCTGGCTACAGGAATCCAGTATGAGGGTACTGGAGCACAAACCACTGTGAAGGAATCAGTCTCCCTGAAAGTGGGCGGGTAAGTCTTCAGGAAAGTGGGCAGGTCAGTCTTCAGGAAGGTGGGGCTGAATGTCTTGGCTATTCTCCCCAACTCATCAAGGTCTGGAGAAAATAGGAGGTGGTGGAAAGGAAATGGTACTGCAACAATGAATATACTCTAGCATCTACATGTATGGTAAGTTCCTTACACAACTGCACTATGTTACTATTCACTGTTGCAGTACTCACTCTTGATAAGACTCCCAGAACATACAGTAGAGAGGGTAGCCCTAGGATGAGGCAGAGGCAAAAGGCCATGAAGAGTGGCCAAGGCAAAGATTGCTTTGGCCCTGGAAACACTGCTCAGATTACAATGACAGGAACACAGTGTGTAAAGAAAAAAAGTAACTGCAACAAAGACAGATTATGTGTTAACACCCTCAAAAAGGCAGCGGTAACTGCAGGTGCCCTCGTAATATGGCCTGGAAATGGAATAGTCTTACCATAAGATCAGTAAAAGTAGCAAATGTAATGTGCTATCCATTTTGATATGTTCTGTTTACTAATGAGATTACCCTCCCTGTCCTTTGCAAAAGAAATTAAGTTGATCAGATTTCCAGATGTGCTCTGTTCTGTCCAAGCAAGATTTTGGTTGCATGTACATTTCTAGTGAATGTATGATTCTTTTTCCCTTATTCTGAGGTGATAGATAAAAGAGAGATGAACATTTTGGTTCAAGGATAACTGTCACCACCTTAAGCATTAAGGAAGGCTTAAACCACAGGGTGATCTTGTCCTTGTTAAAGATCAGAAAAGTTACTTTATACAGCAGCAGCTCTAAAACACTTCTAGTAGAAGTTATTGACACCAGCAATGCAGTTTTCCAAGACAGAAGTTTGAAGGTTATAGACACAATTAGCATGAAAGTGGGCAGGTCAAGTTTTATAAGACATGAACTGGGTTTTATGAAGGAATTATTTATTTTATTGTTCACCTTAAATATAAGACTCATTTCAGGGACTGCTTAACCAGCAACTGAGAATAGAGATGTTGGTCCAGTGGCAGACATGCTGAAATGCCCAAAACATGTATCTTTAGTAAAGCATATGACAGGACTGTTTTGCAGAGGTCAGACAGATAAGAGATAAAAACTGACATCACGCTAAACTTGGAATATTCATCTTCATTAAGGCACAAAAGAAGAATTTATTCCACTTAGGCAGATAAGATTTCCTTGTGTTAAGTATCCTGGCCTAGCTCAGTATGCACAACATACCTTCAGAAAACATGTGCCTGAAAGGGATGAGTACTAAAATTGATCACAGTGTAAGCCTTAGTGTTCTCAAGCTGGGGCAGAAAAGAGAACCTTTGTCCTGAGTTATGAGGGAGGCTGTCAGTCTGGGGCAACAGAACCACTTATAACTTTACCAGGCACATCACAACCAATGTTGCCTTTGCCAGAAATGAACTACCAATAGCATTTTCCTTCTCTATCTTCTGTAACACCCTGGAATTGATAGTATTAGAGGGAATGTGTACAGAAATAGACCTGGTATTCTGAAGGCACCTGTTGCTAAGGCCCCCACCCCCACTGGTATCATAATTTAGGATTTGCTCAGTTTATTTTCGCCAGAAGCAAAACAGTCTACTTCTCCCCGACCCTCCTGTGAATTGCATCCATAAATATGTCCCTGTTTAGTATCCACTCTTAGGGATTCATTTCTGGTCTGCCAAACCATTCTTTAGGGATAGGTTGTAAGATGCCCTGAGGGTTAACTCTGACTGTTTGGCCAGTTCCTATATTTGCATTAATGTATATCTTCCTGATTATTGGTGTACCAAACCACTATGATGTTGTCTGTTTGGATCTGTAATGTTCTCTGTTGCCAAACAGACCCGAATAACTTAATGGCTAAATTCCCTCTTTTAGGCTGATTTGTTTACTCTTGAATGCCCTATTCAAAGTCCTCTGGATCCTCAGGCCTACAACATTAGATTCTGGGGATAGCTTGAAACCCATTCTGGAGTAAATTTGGTTCATCCACCATGACAACTTTTTCTTGAAGTTGGGTAAAACTGGAATGGGACGCTGCTGGAATTGGGCATATTGGTGCCATCTATTTCTGAGAAACCACTGCAATTTCCACTTGTGCATTCTTACCAGGGTGACCATCAGAATACAAAAGTCCATGCAGTCTGAGACCCTGAGGAATTCTCTTGCCAATATCTGGCTTTGTTCAGAGACGGTCAAAATCTTTGGATGGGAAGACAACAACTTCCAAGAGAAGGAAAACCCTTTGTTATTCCCCATCCAGCAGTGCCCTTAACAGCAGCACTTGTCTCAAGAAAGAAAGGTTTAAACTTGAGAAATTTAGACAAAACCTAATGGACCAAAAGCTATTCAGGGTAAATTCTGGTACCTAGATAAGGCAGTCATCTAGGGATGGGTAAATGTGAATGT
Organism: Protopterus annectens; assembly: GCF_019279795.1. Classification (NCBI taxonomy): domain Eukaryota; kingdom Metazoa; phylum Chordata; order Ceratodontiformes; family Protopteridae; genus Protopterus; species Protopterus annectens. The sequence goes on from NC_056743.1 coordinate 755,105,499, forward strand.
CCTTTGTTCTACAAAATACAATTAATATATTCAGCAACCTTTTATACACCCTGAATACAGCAGACAAGCAAAATGGCAAGGAGGAAAACTGGTAATGGGAAAACCTACTTTGAACCCGAAGAATCATCTACCTATCCAGGTTATGGGGATGTGTTAATAGACATATTTTAAGTCTAGGCTGACCATGTAAACTTGTAGGAAGGCATAAAAGTAAAAGAATCTGCAAGATTATTAAGAACTTTGGAAACCTTAAAAACGTGTTTTATTTTGACAGAGCAAAACTGGACCTCATGTTCCTTCTTTTCTTGGAACCAGAAAAAGTCTGGAGTAAAATTCCATGCCCTCTTCTTCTGCCACTATATGGCTCCCTGAAATAATAAATCTTTTACTTGGGAGAAGTGAATGATATATGGACTTGATCCCTGCGAAGTGGTGGAATGCCTAGAAGTGGCTTTTTTGAAAATGTAGTTTATACCTCTGCTTTAGTACATGTAGGACCCACCTGTCCTGCCTGATGGCTTCTCATTGTTATACAAATTGGACCAGTTTGCCTCCAATCTTTGTAGGAGGGAAGAAAAGGAGTACAAAATAGGTGTGATGCAAGGGTGGATTGGGGCTGGATTTGGGGATGAGGGATAAGCTTTTCTGAGTAATAGCTTGTTTCCCTGCGTGTCATGAACTGAAGGCTTTCATGCTTCCTCCTCTGGTTCACTTGCCATTTTCATTGTAGCAGACTCTATAAATCTTTTGTATCTTGCTGATGGCACAAAAGTTGGCTTTTATTGGAATAAATCCTACTATGTCTTGCTACAGGGCAATGAAACACACAGTTGACTGACTGCATGTTTTCCCCTTTTCCTCCAGTCTGATAAACTCCTTCTCTGAAGGGGATCTAAAAATAATCTCTTTGTCCAGAGGTGCATTACAGAGCTCTGCTTTCATAACCACTGGCATGGGTTATATCCTCAGCCAGGCATGCCTGCTAACCAAAGAACCTATGCCAGCTACCTTGCAAGAAGCATCAACTGCATCATAGCTGTATTTCATGGAGTGCTTCACAACCTGAGAATCTTGGGTACACCGGTTATCCCTTAATCCCAATGCCTTCTAGTTCAACTAGTTAAGAACAGCTTCCTGAAACTTTAACAAATGAGACTGGCAGCTAAAAGCTCTAATATTCAAGGTGCAAATCATTTTTGCAATGTGGTTGAAGATTTTATCTACTTTTTGGAAATAAGGTTCTTGATTGCTCCATTCCATAGACACCATCACCACTACATTAGCCAATGGGTACTTTTACAGGTATTTGTGATTGTCACTGGCATTATGGGTATGGTGCATCTTTCTAGAAACAGGGATTTGCTAGGTTGGCTTTAAAGAAGCACTATTAATTGCATCATCCAGGACTTTCTGTCCAGAAATGTGGTTTCAAGTATATCTAGAAAATTCCTGAATCTAATCTGGGATGAGAAAATTCACTGACATCCCATTTATGTTCATAGGTAGGTACTAGGCTATCTGCCCAAGGGCATTTATAAGCGTAGCCAGACTGTTTCAGCTTTCGCCGCCCCATTGATTAATTAACTGAGCCTCTGTCGAGCAGAGCCAATGAAGTGATCCCAGGGGTGTATTTTCTGTACCCATCCACTCGTCAAGGTTTCTCTTGAAGAGTGTTAATGAGGGGCTCTGCCTAATGTAGATAGGAATTTCGTTCCAAAGCATGGGGAGTCTCTGTGACAGGAATCTATCCCTCCAGCATGTTCTATGTGACGAGGTTTAGCTCACTAGAGCATGTGGCTCACAGTGACTTGGATTTCTTTAGGTGGAGCATGTCCATCAATTCTGAGTTGGACATGGCTTTGTAAGTCAGGCAGAGATCACCTCTGAGTAAGCGATATGCCACTGAGTACAGTCAGAGTTTTTTTCAGTTGGTCTGCATAGGACATATGTTTGAGACCAGTAATCCTCTTGGTGAGGTACTTTTGTGGTCTTTCCGGCTGTTGGAAGAGTCTTGTAAGGTACATCCCAAATGGGGCATTGTACTCTATGATGGGTCTGATGAGTGATGAATAGAGGGGCACTATAACCTCTTTATTTCTAGATGCAAACCCTTTAGTAATTAGATGGGCCACATAGAAGATTTTCCTAACTACATTGGCAATATGATTGTCAAAGGAGAGATTACTATCTACCTGGTTCCCCAGATCTCTTATTACCCTCTTCTGTATTAAGGGGGCTGCCACCTATATGGTAATTTGTGGGTGTTTTGTTTTTCCCAAATGGGATGACTATGCATTTTTTGGCACTTAACTTGAGGCCATGACTTTGACACCAGGTATCTGTCTCAGTAAGGCCTTTTTGGAGGATGTTTGTGTCAGCCGGAGAGTCAATTATGGCTCCCAGTTTGCAGTCATCGGCAAATGTGGTTAGCCATAGTCCTCCTGTATTTGCCTGTACTTCTGAGAAATATATGCCGAACAGTAGGGGTCCCAGGACCGAGCCTTGTGGGACATCACTTGTGACTGGTTTAGAGTCGGACCTGGAGCCTGCTATTCTTACCGCGTGAGTTCTGTCTGTAAGCCAGTTGGCAACCCATCTTGTGACGTTGGGGTTTATGTTCAGGCTGGTGAGTTTTTCTATAATACCTGAGTGAGGAATGGTGTCGAACACCTTAGAGAGGTCAAGGTAGGCTGTGTGAACCATCATTCCCTTGTCTATGGCCTTGGTGACTGTCTCAAAGAAGTCAACCAGGTTTAGTAGGCATGATCTGCCCTTAACAAAGCCGAACTGGGTCGGGACAAGTGTTTGGAGGTTCCCAATGTCTTTGTTAATGAGTTCCATGATGATGCGCTCCATAGCCTTGCAGACCAGGCTAGTCAGGCTTATGGGGTGATAGTTACCAGGGTCAGTTGTGGCCCCTCCTTTGTGGAGCAGAATAACCGTTGCTGTGCGCCATTCTATGGGCACATAGCCTGTGGAGAGGCTGAAGTTGAACAGCATGTTTAGGTAGGGGGTTAGTTTGTTCTGTAGTTCATGCAAGGCGCATCCTGGGACACCATCTGGCCCCATTGATGCAGTGTTTTTGGCTTTTGAAAGAGCTGTTTTCACCTCTGCGTCTGTGATTTCCAGGACACTACATTTTCAGGTATTGTTGTGGGCCCTTTTGGAGGTGAGAGGGGGGTGAAGTTTGCACTGAATCTGTCTGCCAGGGTGTTGGCAATATCAGTAGTTTCAGTATATTTTGTGCTATTTTGCACTAGCTCAGAGCATATCTGTGAGTTGTCACTCTTCATTTTATGAAGGTATCTCCAATGAAACATCCTGTGGGAGTGAGGCAGACAATAAGGTGTTTCTCACTGTCTGACTCCAGATAAGAGAGGGTAGACATTTGGCTCACACAAACCAGTTCACCCTCCTCTGAGTCTAATCTCTCCAAATTCTTCTGGGGAAATAGCTGCTACTTCCCTTTGGCAAAGGGCATTCCTAATACTGAAGGTGCAATAAGAAGTTAGCTGTCTGGTCTACAAAAGATACATCAAATCCTGAGACACTTTAAAGAATCCTGCATGAGCCCTGGGGGGGGGGGGGGGGTCCAACTCAGCCTAGGCTGAGGAAAGCTAGTTGATGTCCACACAAGCTTAGGCATCTTAGGCCTGTGTTTAAAACTGTGCTCCACCATAGAGTTCTTTCATCAAGGGTGGATGCCTGACCCATCATAATAGTCTCCTTCAATTTTCTCGAAAACAAAAACATGGGGATGCTGTTCTCCTCACTTATAACAATATAGGCATTGGAACCCAAGGCCAATGGGAAGGTCTCAGAACCAACTGACAGCAAAGTGGTTTCAGTTCACAAGGATGTGCTTTGGGCCAATAGCAAGGCACCTTACAGAGGGGCTGCAATAAAGGCTTTGTCAACAACCAACACTGGGTACAGTGACTGTGAAAGTGCCTTTTCCACACTGACATCTTTCAGCCTAGGGGTCTATCTGACTCTGACATACTGTTGTGAACTCTTTGGCTTTTCTTCTCACTTGGTTGCTTCTCTTACAACTGTTTTTCTTCTGTAGGAGGTTGGAGGAAGAGCCAACTGATGACAAGGTGGACCCCTTCAGAGATAAGTTCTTCTGGAAAGCTTTCACCCTGCTTTTTATGGTTCTTTGATTAAACAATGCAAGCTGGGTACACATGTGCACATTTTGCTGTGGACCCAGATGAATAAACCAGAAATCTGGAAAATCCTTGTGAGGGACCTGCTTAATGCACCCAATACTGTTATTAACTTTCTTGAAGAAGAAAAAAAAAACAGACATTTATCTGACACAATCTGCCAATAATAAGCCTATGATAATACACAAAGAAGACAAGGAATTTTCCACAACAAGTTGCTTATCAAAAATTTTGGAATCAAGACAAACTGACAGACTGATGACACAACCAAGTTTTAATCTGTTTACTGTTGCAAGAGAGATATGATAATGGTACCAACCTGTGTCTCTCTATACCAGCAATGTCCTGACATCCAAGTGTGAGGGAATTTACTGGGTCAAGAAGGGGAAGAGTGAATAACTCGAAGTCTGAAAGTTGACCATCACACTTCTGCAAACAAGAAATCTACTATTAAAGCATGAGAGAAATAACTCTCCTCTGCAGTGCTGGGCATCTCATTTCACAGTCAACCAGTCCTCCACTGTTTTGTGGTTAAACTACCTAAGAAGCCTCCTGATGGAGGTAGTCTAGGAGATGAAGCACACACAGAAAGCAGGTAGCATGGACATAACTTTCTTGTGCAGCATGTATACGGAAGCAAGCACATGCTTCTCCAGTGACATCACTGCACATCATGTGAAAGAGAGGACTGACAACAGGAACAACGTTTAAAACGCCTTATTTTATGAGTCTTTATCCCTGTAAGGACAAAAAAAAAAATAAGGAAAGAATAAAATACATTGAACATAAACATTAACTATAATTAGTCATTCTGTCAGTAATACATATAAGGATATCACACACTGATAGTGAAGGAAACCTGTTATTTTAGCTACTTAGCAGATGAAAAAAAACAAAAAACGCTGCAGCATTACAGAAATTTGCTATGTATTACCTATGGATAAAGCTACTGTGTATTATAGGTTCATAGGTAAGTACTAGTTAATTGCCTTGTGAGCCATTTTAAACCTAGCCTATTTCCATTTTGGTACTCAAATTAATATATCCCATTTGGTGTGAGATTTATCTTACCCATCCCATAGCCAATAATTATATATCACCCCAAATGAGAATAAAAGGGATCATACAAAAGGAAACTTAAAAGGCATATGGTACTTTTATTAAAAAGCTAAGAACTAATGTACTTTCTATAACTGAAAACCTGCACACAACCTCAGTTAGTGTTGCTGCCCTCTGATAAGAAACCATCTACTTAAAAGAGGCTCTCCCTGAAAACATATGTCTTCAATGTTAGTAAAAATGTAAAATAAAAATGAGAAATAAACGCCTCTGTATTTAAAAATTTGAAACACATGCAAACCTTGAAATCTGAATATATATTAAAGTTTGACTTCGTATAAGCATAAAGTGATATTCTGAGATAGCTTAAGCACTAAATTATCCAAACTGTTTTATGTGTGTAAATGAGTTGCTCTCTCTGTAGTCAGCTTTGTTAAATTGTTTTGATAATTTGTTTAACTTACACTACATAAATTCTGCTTACTTTTATATACAAGTAGATATGTAAGCCTGCTGCTGACTTGCATAACTTTATTACACACTGCCTGCTCAGTTCCACATATATAACCTATATTAATTGCTGCTCACAAAAATTGTTTGCCCTTCCCTCTTAGGGGCTGCAATAAGAAAAGACAAATGTCATGTTGCTTGCATCTAAGGGCCCTAGGGTTGACAAAACAGGCATTAACATCACAGAATTATCTTGTAATTATTTGTTGCAAGATACACTAAAGAGCAGAATTAATACTGAACATGTTACACAACCAGACAGTATTTTAGTACATGCCTTCAGTTTGTCAGCCTGAGGTTGGAAATAATCTCTGAGTTATCTGCCAGTCATGTGCTAAGAGTCTGAAAACACTCCAGCTGGGGAGGCATGAAGCAAAGACACAAAAATTCACATAAAATATAATTTGTTATATTCATTTTGTGAATTGAAGTGCATTGCTTATTTAGATTGAGTAAACAGCCTTTAAAGTTAACAAATTTATTACTTTATTTACTAAACAGTATAAAGCCTGTTGCCTCCTGAACATAGTGGTCTTCAACAAATGAACAATAGTAAAGTGAGCTGTACTCTGTAGACTTGCTGTGCAGAAAATATTTAGATTATATTTCTTAGGTACTGAGGACTTGATGTGACTGAAATATTAAGGTTGCATTCATTGTATTAGATAATAAGGTTAATCATTATGTAGATATAAAAATTAATATTTGTTAAAACCAATTCTGAAACTCTGTTGAGTTAAAACAAGACTTTGCAAATCTGTAAAAAAGCGACATGTTGCACAAACAAAATCACTTAACATGTAAGAAGGTAATACCTTTGAATCTTGCACTGCCCTTTTTGAGAAACTACAATGTGGACTTTTCTTACTGGTGGGAACCCAGGTGTGTGCTACGATGCTATGCTAGTTAGAAAGCATACATAAACCAGATGTCTTTGACTGCAATTATGTCGATCAGCTCTGAATGGCTAATAAACCTACACCTGGAGATTGACCCTGTGGTGCGTTGCTTGCTTAATGTATGCTAAATGAATCGCTGAGTTCTCTTGTAGGCTGATATCTGTTAGACTTAATAAGCGAAGAACTTGCACATTCTGGAAGGACGAATGGCATTATTCACATTAGTTCAGATCCATACCACATTTTAATGAATGGCATAGCAGAATAAGCAGTATAAACATTTAAAGTATACATGAAAAAATTGAATGAGGGATCACCTGAAACAACAGTAGTTAGGACTTTGGACACTAGGAAGCACAGTGACACAACACTGTCTCTCAGTGCTTGGTTCTCCTGTATGGTTCTTGGCTTGGGCGACTTCAGTGCTGTGTCTACATGTCCTCCCTGTGTCCACATGGGTTTTCCCTGGGTGTACTGTTTCCTTTCACATCCCAAAGACTTGTCAAAAGTGAATTGGTGATACTCAAATTGTGTAGTTGTATGTGCCATGTTGGAGGGTGTATGCATGTACATGTGTATATGTGACATATGTTGTGATAGGTTGGCACCACGGCACTCCATTCCGAATTAGTTTCACTGCCTAGCATCATCTGAGTGCTGGGCTAGGTTCTGGCTTCACTGTGACGCTAAACTGGATTAAAGTGGGTAACCAGACAATGAAATGATGAATGAAAGAACTACACTGCAATCAAGTACTGAATTATCAGTTACTGGGATGTTAATGAAAAAAACTAAAATCTGTTGTACACCTGTTTCCTCCTGATTGCACAGATAAAGTTTACACAAATGAATACATGCAAAATACAAAGTACCATGATAACTTGAGATTAGTGATTTGGTGAACATAAATTCCAGTCCAGTTAAAAATATACATCTTAAAAACCTGATGTGACTGATCTTCCATTTTATCGTATGCTTCCTAACTTACAATTGAAGCAGGAAATCTCGAATGACAAAGTCATTCTGAAGTTGTAGAATACTCTCTCTGCCATATAGGCAGAGACAGGAGCTTTGGAACATCAAGGAAATCATACTTATTAAAAATATGCCTGCCCTGTGTATAAGAATAAAGGGACTAAAAACAGATTAACTGCTTGTAGTTTACTGTCCATAGCCATGATCTGAAACTGTCTCAGAATGTTCCACAACACTGCCATGTGTTTTTCTGGTTTTGTCAGGTATAAAACAATTGAAAAACAACAAAAAGTAGGCAGGCAACAGTAATTCTTAAACTTTTATGGTTAGCGCTTTCGTCAAGTATTCTTACACTCAACTTCATCAGACACTAGTTAAAAGAATGGTAGCCATATTTAAAACCAGATTCATAGTCATATGTTCAGTCACCTCACATGAAATCATGTCACCTGATGCAATTCTCATTTCTATAACACATGTACCTAAAAATTGTATAAACAATTATGTAAAAAATGTATATACACTTTCCTATTTACTTAATACTCAAATTGATATGTACATATACAAAGAATACATAAATATACATGAAAAATACCAGCTAAAACATCTAAAAAACAATATCTGTTATTGTGTACATAAAAATTGTTATATGTCACTAATCAACCTGAATAAATTTCAGTTGAATGTCATAAATGCATGTACTTGTGTATAGGGGGGATTTGTGTCTATATAACAAACACAAAGAGTGCCCCAAATTATGTCTATTCACCTGAGTATTAGCTTTGTGTTAACGTTTTAAACTCCTCAGTTTCAAGACACATGCCAAATAGCATATGTTGTTCAACCCTGGTGTCACATAGGCACTAGTTCTAAGCTGCCAAATCAGCTCCTTCACCTCAAGTTTTAAGCCTAATGGACTCCCCTGATGTCAAATTCAATTTGGTCAATCACCCTGAATGTGAAGGAATGACCAGGGTTCTGTACCACATGTTTTGTGAGATTGTTGTCTGTTTTGGTTTTCCTAATGTGGTAAATATGCTTGCACACTCTTTTCCTTAGTTTACGCTCAGTCTTGCGATGTAACAACCTCTATAAGACTGGCAGAAAGTGAGGTAAACAACCATAGTTAAATTGCAATTAAATCTGCCCTTACAAGTGAATTTTTCATCCAGGATGTTAAATCGGTTACCTGTTTGCATAACCCTGCAATAAGAGCAGGCTCCGCATTTGTACATACCTGGAATATGTATCATCTTTAGGGGTGGCAGTTCCAAGAGGTTTTTCAAATTAATCCCCCTCCTGTAAACTACATTAGGTGCAGGTCCAAATTTAATAAATTCTTTGTCGATTTGGAAAATATTCCAATTCTTTTGCAAAATCTGTCTAATGTTTTCACCATCTGAACTAAGCGTAGTAATGAAGGCGTACCTATAATCGACCCTTAGGTTACTTTCACCTCCAACAGATACCCTATCATCGACACTCATCCCCTGATTGCTGTTGTCTAAAATGGCATTAAAATGGCCATTTGTCCTTTTATTTTGAACTTCCTCAAATAGGTTGCTCAACATGTCTACAGGGTATCCTCTGTTGGTGAACATTTGCAATAACAATCTACACTCTCCTCAAAGTCAATGGCAGTAGTACACATTCTTGCGGCCCTGACCAGTTGCCCCGTTACTACGGAATTTTTTTGATGTTTGGGGTGGGCACTACTGTAATGGAGGAAGGAGTTACAATAAGTGTCCTTCCAATGTATTTTGGCTAAATACTGTTTGTTGGCGTTATCCTTCCTTAATTCTACATCAAGAAATGCTATTCTTTCAGTATGAAATATATGGGTGAATACCAGAAAATCCGTTGTGTTGTTGCAGTATATCATAAATTCCTTAAACGTACTTTCTTCTCCCTTAAAGATCAAAAAAATATCATCCAAAAATCTGGTATAGTAATGAATCTCACCCTTAACTCTATTTATGGTGTTATGCACAAATTGGTCCTCCCAAAAGGCCATTACTAAGTTAGAAAAACTGCCCCCCACTGGGGACCCCATTACCTCCCCACTGTTCTGTAAATAAAACTGGCCATTGAACAAAACGAAATTGTTGGACAAAATTATGCCCAACAGTTCTGTTATTAGGCCGATTTCAGATGCAGGTGCCCCTCTTTTTACTAATAGTAACTCAAGCCATTGAATACCCACATCACGTGGGATGACGGTGTACAAATCTTTGACTTCAATTGTGGCAAAGTTAAAATCAGGGTGAAGGAGTCCTTGCAAATAAAGAGTTCCTGTGATACATATTTTTTCAACAAACTGTCCACAAATTTTGCCAATACGTATGTCATTGAATCCTTTCCATTCACAACTGGGCGCATGGGAGGGTCCATCAAGCATTTGTGGATTTTCAGAATCCCGAAAATCACAGGGGTTTTAGGGGAAACCATAGTTAAGTAATTTACCAAATTTAGATCAATCCTATCCTAGCAATATCATCTGCAGATAAAGCCAGCTTTTCTTGACTACCATACACCAATTATATCCTTGAATTTCTGAGTCCCTTACTTTCTTTGCCAATGGCTCTAAATATAATGCAAGTAATAAAGGGGAAAGAGGACACCCCTGCCTGGTTCCTCTGCTCAAACAGAAATGATCAGAGAGGACCTTAGTCACTTTAATTTTCACCTCCAATCTGTCATATATCCTCCTAACTAACCTTATAATTTTTTTCAGGAAATGCAAATGCTTCCATTGCCCTGCTCATAAAACCCCAGCTTACTCTGTCAAATGTTTCTCTGCATCAAGACCCACTAACAACAATGGTATTTTCTTACATTGTGCTTCCCTCTGGATAATCAGTGTTCTGTTAATGTTGTTAAATGTTTGCTTCCCCTCCACAAAACCACAATGATCCATATCTGTCAATTTTGGCATTACTTTTGCCATTATTTTATCCATTATAGACATGAACACTTTATAATCATGGTTTAGTATTGAAATGGGCCTGTATGAAGCTGGATCTGATGGATTTTTACCCTCTTTATGTATTACAGCTACTACTGCTTTCTTTCAGGATGGTGTGACTTCACTTAAGATACTGTTAAACAAAAACAAAACCTTCTAGATCTTTATCAGTTTTCTTCCTCCTAGCTTCCAAACTTCCACAGGAATACTATCTGTTCCTGGGGACTTTCCTGTAGATTGGTTATACATCACAATTTTTATCTTGTCTCCTCCTATCCTAACTGTTAGTAATTCAGCCTCATCTACCTCTAACCTTCGCATATTTAATTCTTTCATAAACATTTCCATTTGTATCTTTTCCCGATTTTCATATTTTTCTGCTTTATAGAGACTCTCATAGAATTTCTGAAATATTTCTAATACGTCTACAGGATCTCTTGTTACCTTCCTTGTTATAGGCTCCCTAAGTTTGGTGACAGCCCTTTCTATTTTCTTGTGAGAGTCATTGCGCTAAAAGTTTTTATGTTGTAGTGTTATCAAAAAACAGTTGTTTAATGCAATATTTCTAAGCTTGTGCATATTATCAAAGTAATCTCTTATTTTTTGCCTAGCATTCTGCAGTTGATCCTGTTCTTGTTCTGTGAGATTCCTCCTATTCTGCAATACTTTAACATTTGTCAATCCCTCTAAATATTTTTTGTTACTTCTTAACCACAGCTCCCTTTTCTTTATTTCCATCCTATTTTTAAACTTCACCTTAATTTTATCTCAATCCCTAACTATATTTACAAACTAAAGTTCTATCTTCTCTAACAGCTCCTGAATAATCTCCAATACTCATTCCATAAGTTCCTCTTTTTTGAACAGATAGGTGAAAAAGCACCAATGTCTCATTTTTATTTCATTACCCTGTGCTTTTATTTTAGTTATTATTGGGCATGATCTGAAATAGGCATTGGGTGAGTACCAAGACCTTCAATTAAATACAAATGTTCCTGTGACATGTAAATTCTGTCTAGCCTAGCCCAGTTTTTATATTTTGGGGAATAATAATATGTAAATTCACTCCGAGCTCCTACTACTAAATTCACATATTCCATGCCAAATATTTTCATACATTTCTTTAAAAATCTACCCCTCTTTATTATATTTTCCATTCTGGGCCCCCCAGACACATATTCACTGCTCCAAATCAAATTCCAGTCCCCACCTATAAGTAATATTCCATGCTGAAAACTGTTATTTCTCCTAGAATTTTCTTAAGCTCCATCATAGCAGCTGGAATATAAATAACATGAAAGTGTAATCCTTCTCCCTTGCCAGTAGCCCCTTAGCACTACAAATCTGCCATTATGTTTCTTTTATCTTCTTCTATTACTATCGGAGCTCCACTTGCAATTAAAATTAGTAGTCTTCTTTTCCTTTGCCCCAAGTATTCCACTGAATAACCATACTGAAAACCTTTCTTTATCAAATTCACATGTTCAGTTCTTTCTAAGCATGTCTCCTGTAACATAGCTATTTGTACACTCTACAATTCTAATATAGTTCACTACTCTTTCTGGTTTGCATTTATCTGTGAGGGCCATTTACATTTAAAGACATTAAAGAAAGCATCACGGTATTAAAGAGTTATTACTCCCACCTTTTACATATAACACCTGCTTTATTAAATGTCTAGTTCCAGCTTTTGTGTTACATGAATACACTGCTTGGCAGGTTGAATTTTTATACAGTTGTTTCTTGTCATATCCATTTGAGCCTATGTCACATCTTATAATTTTTTTTGTTTTATTGAAACCCCTCTGGAGGACCACACCCCCAATACCCCGCTAAAACCTATTAACTTAATACTAACACACAAATATTGAAGTTTTACCCTCTTAATAGGATCAAAAGTACCAAACTGACACCCACACTAAGATGCATAGTGCCTGTGCTTCTACTAAGTGATGATTGGTGTTATCTAATCTTTATAGCTCTCTCAGTTTTTAATTTCTCTAAATCTTTTGGGTTTCTAATACCATGACAGGAATGGACCCCATTCCTAAATCAAAGTACTATTAAAGTTCATGAAATTAGTACTGTTTCACTCTTTGATGTCAGCCAGAAGTGCTCTTCCCAGCTGGCAGAACCCCTGAATATTTTCAGAGAACATTATATACCTTGGGAAAACCCCCTGAATGCTTTCAAAAACCATTCTCTCCTAGCCAATTTCTCTTTTTTTCCAGATAGCCAGTTTCTCTTTATCACATTGTTTCCATGAATACATGAAGAGCAGCTGCAGAACTGTTACTGAGCATACACACAGAAGCTAGAGAAAAGCCTCATAATATTCAATGTTTTTTTTCATTTACTTACTCTCTCTCTCTCTCTCAAGAGTTGTTACTAATTCAATCTAAGGCCTTTAATCTAGTCATTCCTCCATGCAAGAATGAGAAAAAGCACATTAAATTTTCTTTTATCATGTCTTTTAACCAGACTTTCTTTTTACATTGTAGTGGCTACATTTCTTAAAACTGAACAAGAAGAAAGAGAAAAGATAGGAGAAAGAAAAGAAGAAAAAAAAAACAGCAGCACCTGTTTACAATCCCCGTTACACTTACAAATAACTGAAAAAACTTTACTTTATAGCACGTAAAAAAAAAACACATGCCACAAAACTAATACTGTTTAAAGAAAGAAAATCTTTACTTACAGTTAACTCCCCCAAAGCACTTTCCCCAACATTAATGACACACAGTATTAGAGTCACCCACAAGTCCAACAAACTCTGAAAAAGTGTAATATTTCCAGATTTTCTTGTTCTGCCATATTTCACAAATATAATTATTGCACTATAAACCCATATTAAGTTACTGTTTTTATTACTGTTCATTTCTGAAATCCTGTCGCTGCTTCATTTCCAACATACTTTTGATTTTTCTACTCAATTCTTATGCTCCCTTCCTTCTCCAAAATTTTCCATTGAAAATTTTGAAAAGGTTTCACAGGTACACTCCCTCTGTGGTCTTTATTACAAGAAGAACAAGAAGCAGAATCTCCTTCTATTTCATAGCTTACTTTTTGTTTGACAAACTTTTGTATTTCCACCTTAGCATGAACATCAAAAAATTATTTTGTCCCTCCAGGGAAGAATACATTGAATACAGCCAGGTACAGCAGTTTGAATCTCACATCTGCATCTTGACATTCCCTGAACAGTGGAATACATTTGCTCCACTTCTGTCTGGTGTACAATAAGCAATTATTCTCCACAAACACTCTGCTGTCTCCCACTTTTAGTACTTTGTCCAACAGTTTTGTCGGAATCAACTCCTTCTGCTGGTAGGATTGCATCTTTATTATTAAAGGTCTAGGTGGCTTTCTTATAGCCAGGTTTGGAGCATACATAAATGTGCCCTTTCAACTAACAACTCCTGCTGTGAAATACCAGTGCAATTGCTTATTTGTGCTTTCATAAAAGTAATGCAGTCTGTCCCTTCCCGCTTCTCTGGTATAGCTGAACATCTCAGGTTACCCCTACATGCTCTGTCCTCTATTATCTATTTTTTTAAACATCTCTTCCTGAGCAGTTTTATATTCAGACAGCCTTTTCTACATTTTGACCTCTGATTTTTGCAGCTTTATCATCTCATCTGAATATCTGTTTAAATATTCTTCCATTTTTTTCCAGCCTTTTGTTGTTTGTGTTGATATACTCCATTGGTGTTTTATTTATTTTAACCAAGTCTGTATGCCATTGTCTTATATCCTCCTGTAGGTTATTGAAGTCATGTCTGAAGGTTGCATAACTTTCTGTTGAACAGCTGCAGAAATTTCACCAGTCAGTGTTTCTTCCTCAATTTTTGTAGCTGATTTTTTGCCAGATCTTCTATATTTCTTTATTCCTGGCATCCAGACAGTGCACTTACTAGCCAGTTACTGAAAATTACCCATAAACACAAGTCTACTGGCCTTATCTGCTGAGTTTCTGTTTTCACACTGGGAGAGCTAGAAACAAGCTGTTACTCAATGTGCTGCCATCTTGGAAATCTCAGAGTTCTTCTAATAACCTTAGTCTTATCTAAATACACCCAGAGTTGCCTATGCACATCCAAGGTATGCAGCACCCTCTCGATGTCAGATTGTAGACAGTGGAAAAAGTAGGCAGATTAAAAGACTGATTCCGTGATAGCTCATCAACCACTTAAGGGCTAAAAGAAGGGTTATTGCACAAGGACACCCCTTGTCCTCATGAAAGACCAAAAAAGGAGAACAAGCCATAAGGGCCTGCAACTCAGAGACCCATCTGGCAGAAGTAAGAGCTAACAAAAAGAACAGTCTTCTAGGAAAAATATAGCAAGGAAACTGAAGCAGCAGGCTCAAAGGGAGCTTGAGTGAACTTCTCCAAAACAAAATTATGATCCCAGGGAGGAGGAACAGGCTTCCTGTGAGGTCTAATATTAAGGACGCCTTTGAGAAATTGTTTAACCTCAAATCTAGAAGCTAAAGAAAGAGAAAAAGCCAGACAAGTAGGGGCAGCTGATAAGTGGGCCTTAGTAGAAGAATAGGCCAAACCAGCATTGAGCAACTCACATAAATAAGAGAGAACCAAAAGGACATCCACAGTAAGTGGGTCTAGGTTACAAGAGAGACACCAAATAGAATACCTCTTCCATCTGGATAAGTAGGATTTCCTAGCAGTAGGTTTCCTGGCCTCCTGCAGGATTTGCAGCATGTGCTCAGAAGAAAAGGTGTATGTGAGGAATCAAAACCCTATCACCCACAGTGTCAGCTGAAGTGAGGACAGATGGGGATGGATGAAAGATACCTTGTGTTGTGTGATTAGATCCATCCTGTGAGGTAACCTGTGATGATGCCCCTGCCTAGATGCAGAATTACAGGGAACCACTGCTGTCATGGCCAAAAGGAAGTCAGCAACAAGATTTTGAGAGCATCTTGTTGAACTTTGAACAGGACTTTTACAATGAAAGGAAGGGGAGGGTATGCATAAAGAAACATCTCCTTCCATAAAATGAGAGGGTGCCCACCTTCCACACCAAAGGACCTGGGACTTTGGCAAAAAAACAGAAGTTGTCTGTTCAGAGGGGAGGCCAAAAGATCCACTTCAGGAGTACCCCACTGGTGGATAATGTCAAGAAAAACAACCCTGTGTAGCATCGATTGGTGGGACTGAGTTAAGGACCTGCTCAGAGTGTCTGCCACAATGTTCTGACCGGAAGGGATATAAACTGCCTGAAGAGTCACTTGATACTTGACAGCAAGATCCTATACCAGAAGTGTCAAACCGGCAAAGAAGATAAGATCTCAATCCTCCCTGTTTGTTGATGTACCACATCACTGTGGTATTGTCTGTGAACACCTTGAGAGGCCCTGGACAGAAAAGAGGATGAAAGGCCTGATCAGTCAGCAGAAGAGCTCTCATCTCTTTGATACTGATGAAATCCTTCTGCTGAAGTGACCACACCCCCAGTACTAATGAAACCACCAGTGAAGTTCAAGTCTGAGACAAGGAAGAAGAGGAGCTACAAAGTCTATAGGATGTACATGTTGAAGCCACACTGACTTCAGAAACTACTGAAACTTTCTCATGTGAATTCTGGCCAGAGGGAGCACTGGAATGGTGGATGCCATGAAACCTAGAGCTCTCAGAACCCCCCCGGCAGTAACAGAAGTCAGAGGAAGAAGAGCTTGAAAGAAAGAAATGAGAGTCAAGGCCTTTGGAGAGGGCAGAGATGTAAGCATTGGCACTGTCTGAATCCTGCAACCCAGAAAAACATGATCCTGAGAAGGAATCAGAGAAGACTTTTTGAAATTTATAGTGAATGCCAGGCTCTGAAGAAGGGAAATGGCAACATGAAACATTTGTAAAAGGGTCTCTGGAGAGGACTCCTAAATCAGCAGGTCATCTAAGTAAGGAAATATTTGGGTCTCTTGAAGCCTGTAAAAAGCAATCACAGGAGGAAGGCATTTGGTGAACACCCTTGGGGCAGTAAAAAGGACAAAGGGCACAGCAGAGAGCTGGAAATGCTTGGAACCAATAGAGAAATGCAAAAACTTCCTGAAAAGAGGATGGATCGGAATATGGAGATAAGCATCCTTAAGATCCAGAGACACCACATAGGCCTGAGAGAGTAAGAGAGGAAACAGAATCTGAAAAAAACATCCATAAAGAAGGCACTTTTTAGAAAAGTGTTTAGATGAGAGAGGTCTAGAATAGGTCTCCAAGTGCCCTCTTTTCTGGCCACTAGAAATAGTCTGGTGTAGAACATTTTCCTCCTTTGGGAAACAGGCATCTCTTCAATAGTACTCTGAGTCAAGAGATTTTGAAGAACCTCTGGGAAAAAGGAAAGTTGTTCCTGAGGAGGCTGAAACATGCCCATAAAAGGAGGATGGGATTTCCATACCATGAAGTACCCCTGACGAGTAATGGACAGAACCCAAGAATCCTGCGTGATCTGAAACCAAACAGGAAGAGAAAGAGAAAGGCAAAGAGAAAGAGGAATGTGGTTGGAAAGAGACAGAGAGTCATACAGCACCTGGTTTGTCTGGAAAGGAAAGCTTCCAGACTCCCTGAAAACTGAGCAGCCTTAGCAGGAGGAGCCCATCTGCCACTCTTCCTGCCTTTAGTAGAATGGCGGGATTGCCTATGAACAAAGGCAGGCTTAGTGGGATAGTTTCTCTGAAACTTAGGTACAGGAGAAACAAACACATGTTTAAGCTCCTGTAAGGCCTTACCCTTATCCTGAAGGAACTTAAAGAAACCAGCAGCAGCTTCCCTAAACAAAAGTGTAGAATCCAGAGGAAAATCCACCAACTTTGCTTTAATATCATCAGGTAGAGGTTGAAGCCTAAGTCAAGAATACCTCCTCAACACTGCATCCAGCAAAGCAGCAAAAAGTACAGTTGTGTACACTTACCATAAATGTAGATGTTCGAGTGTATTCACTGTTCCAGTCATCACATCTGGGTTATCCCTGCCAGGGTAGCCCAAGGCCGGCCCGAATACCAGATACTTAGTATTTCTGCGTCGACTGCTGTCTCTTGAGGACTGATGTCAGGTCATCAGTAGTATAAAGTAAGGCAGCCGACGCCATTACATCAGTTTTTCTTGCCCTAACCTTTCAGGAGCACCAAGTAGGAGGCAAGGCTCTGGTGGAAGAACCTCACCAGTTGAAAATAAATACCAATATGTCCCTTGTAAGGAAAGAAAAACAATAAGGAATAATGGTAATGAAAGGAGAAAGAGAAGAAAGGGGGATGGAAAGAGGGAAACCAGGAATGCAACAGTGAATACACTCGAACATCTACATTTATGGTAAGTGTACACAACTGTACTATGTTCTTCATGTTTCACTGTTGCAATCATCACATTTGGGTTGATTCCCAATGCTGTGGAAATGGGTGGAGGTAGTCAAAGAAACTAGGGGCTGGCTAGGATGCCCTGCAAGACTGCAGAGGCAAACCCTGCCCTGGATTTGAAGAAGAGAGGCAGGTCGTAATGCTTGGTAAAAGTGTGAACAGAAGTCCAGGTGACAGCCTCCAGGATGTCCCTGGTAGGAACTTCTCTTGGGAAAGCTGCAGAGATGGAGGCTGCTCTGGTGGAGTGTTTCCTGACCCCCTTGGGGGAGGCTTTCCATGTTGTTTGTAGCAGAAATGGATGCAGTGTGCTATCCATTTGGAAATGGTTTGTTTGGAGATGGCTTTGCCTTCTGCCCCTGTAGCAAAGCGAACCAGCAATTGATCAGACTTTCTGAAGGATTTAGTCCTGTCTAGATAGAATCTGAGCTGTCTGTGCACATCTAGAGAGTGATGAATCCTTTTCCCCTTGTTCTGGGGGTTAGGAAAAAAGGTGGGCAAATGAATGGATTGGTTGAGAGCCACACTGGACACCACCTGGGGCATGAAGGATGAATTAGTTCTGAGGGATCCCCTTTCTGCAAGGAAGATGATGAAGGGTTCCATAGCCATGAGTGCTTGCAGCTCAGACTCTTCTGGCTGAAGTGATGGCCAGAAGGAATGTGGTCTTCAATGAGAGAAATTTTAGCTCTGCAGAAGAAGCTGGTTTGAAAGGGAGCAAGGTGAGCTTTTCCAATACAAAGTTAAGGTCCCAAGCTGGTGTTGGTGCCCTTCTGGGAGGCCTCAATTTGCTAGCCCCTCTTAGGAACTGTTTGATCAAAGGGTGTGAGAAAAGGGGCTGCTCTGTGTGAAAATGAGCAGAAATAGCAGAGGCATGAATTTTTATAGAGGAGAAAGAGAGGCCACTGTGCAGTAGGTCAGCTAAGTATTCCAGGATGAGAGGAAGGGATGGCTGTGCCGTATTGGCTTCCCTTGGCCTGGATCCAGGTGCAGAACCTTTTCCATTTAGCAGCATAAGACTTTCTGGTACTAGGGTGTCTGGCCTCATGGATAAAATCCAGAACTTGTTTACTGAAGTTGACAGATTGATCCAGAGTTACGGAATAAGCCAGGCTGCCAAACTGAGTGTCTGCAAATGGGGATGCATGAATTCCCCTTCCCTTTGGGTCAGGAGGTTTGGAATATGAGGAAGATACCATGGAGGCAGCGGGGACAGGCTGTGTAGCAAGGGGCACCAGTGTTGCTGGAGCCAGTCTGAAGCTATAAGAATGGTCCTTGGTTTTTCCACCCTTATTTTGAGCAGTACCCTGGGGATGAGAGGTAGGGGAGGAAAGGCTTAGGCCGATAGATTGACCCACGGGAAGGACAGGGCATCCACTTTCCAAGCCATGCAGTTATGCTCCCTGGTGCAGAATGTGCTGAGTTGATGGTTAGTGTGGGAGGCAAAGAGGTCGACCTTTGGGGTTCCCCATTTCTGAGTTATTAGGGTGAAGGCACTTCTGTTGAGTTGCCACTCGTGTGGGTCCAGAAGATTTCTGCTTAACTGGTCTGCCAGAGAGTTGAGAGAGCCTAGTAGGAATTGTGCTAACAGGTGTAGTTGCACGGCAGAGGCTGTGTGCCAAAGGGTCATGGCCAGCCTGCACAGAGGGTAGGAGTGAGTCCCTCCCTGCTTGTTGATGTACATGACAGTGGTGTTGTCTGTTTCAATCAGGAGAGCCCCTGGAGAGAGAAGGGGCTTGAAAGCTACCAAGGAGTGCTGCACAGCCATCATCTCTTTTTGACTGATGTGCAGAGGGATTTGCTGTGGGCTCCATTGGCCCTGTATTTATCTGCCGTCCAGGTGTGCACCCCAAGCACAGTCTGATGTGTCTGTGGTGAGGGTCTGGGTGGTGGGTGGGGGTGGGGAGAAAGGCAGTCCCTTGTTGAGGGAGCATGCTGTTGTCCACCAAAGAAAATCTTTTCTGAGGCAAGGAATTATAGGTAGAAGAGTTTCCAGGTCTTGAGAGTGTTGACACGAAAGGCTCTTTAGGTACCACTGAAGTTTCCTCATATGCAGTCTCAAATATGGAATAAGTAGTATGCAAGATGCCATGAACCCCAGAGCTTGCTTTTCTGAGGCAAGGAATTATAGGTAAAAGAGTTTCCAGGTATTGAGAGTGTTGACACGAAAGGCTCTTTAGGTGCCATTGAAGTTTCCTCATATGTAGTTTGGCATATGGAATGAGTAGTATGCAAGATGCCATGAACCCCAGAGCTTGCAGAATCTTCCTTGCAGTTAGCTGGGGCCTGGTGGCTAGTTGAGAAGAAGTAGGTTGTCAGGAAAATTTGTTTCTCTTGTGTAAGGTATGCCAACTGGGATGCTGTGTCCAGCCTTGCTCCCAGGAAGATTATCCTTTGGGTAGGCAACTGCTTGGATTTCTTTTCATTGACTGCATACCCTAGAGTGGTTAGGAGGGTCTTTACAAAGGCCAGGTGCTTGAGCAGCTTTTCCTGGCTGTCTACCTGAATAAGGCAGTTGTCTAAGTATGGGTAAATCTGAATATTTCTTTGTCTGCAAAAGGCAATGGCCGGAGCCAGACATTTTGTGAAAACTCTGGGAGCAGTAGATAAGCCAAAGGGAAGCACAGAGAACTGAAAGTGTTGAGATCCTGCCCTGAAGTGGAGATATTATCTGCATGATTCCCTGATAGGAATGTGGAGGTAGGACTCTTTTAGATCTAGGGTGGCTAGCCAAGCATCCTTGGAGAGCATGGGCAGTAGCTGCTGGACGGTGAGCATTTTGAATTTTGGGATCACCAGGAACGTGTTTAGAATGGATAGATTGAGGATGGGGTGCCAGGTGCCCTCTTTTCTGGGTACCAGAAATAGTCTGGTGTAGAAACCTTGGCCTATCTGTTCTCCAGAAATGTACTCTACTGCCCTCACAGACAGCAGGGAAAGGATTTGCTTTTGAGCCTCTGCCCACTGAATTGGTGGTAGATCTGGGAACCCTTTTGGGGTTGGAAGGGTGTGGAAGGAAAATCTGTATCCCTGAGACACAATGTTCAGAACCCAGCGGTCCTTGGTAATGGTGGCCCAGGTGCTTGAGTGAAAGGAGAGTTTTCCTCCTAGGGGTAAGTGAAGGTGGGCAGAGGGAGGGGGTGGAGGAGGTGAGTTCTTGTGAGTTCTTACCATAAGGGGGTGGCTTAGAACTCCCTGGTTTTGAAGTGGGGGTAGTCCACTGCTTAGATCTCTACATTTCCTGTGGCTGCTGTCTTGGGGGGAGTCTGTTTCCATGTTGCCTAGGCTGGGCCGGTTTACTGGGAACAGGAAAGGACCAGTGTTTGGAGGGACAATGCCTGCTGAACCTAGGGGGCTGGACCTGTAAGAAATCCTTAACTGTTTGTGTAGATTTTGCTTTTTCTTCCACCTTTTTTAAGACCTCTTCTGCCTTAGTGCCAAATAAGTCATCTTTGTGCAAGGGGGCATCCAACAATTTAGATTTGACATGGTCTGGAAGGGGCTGTTCCTTGAGCCATGCATGCCTTCTAAGGACAGATCCAGTGACTGCTGCCCTGCAAGAAGCTTCTAGGGCATCACAACCACAGTGCAAGGTGCATTTAGTTACTTGACTTGCAGAATGCATTAACTCTTGTAAATCTTTAAATTCTGCCCAAGCAGGAAAGGACGACAATTTTTGTTTAAGGAGTTCTAAGGTATGTTGCTGAAATTTCAGCATATGGAACTGACAATTTAGTGCCCTGATAGCAAGAGTAGCTGAGATGTATAATTTTTACCCCATCTGTCCAGTGCTAAGGAATCCCTGTCTGAGGGGGTGGGATTCTTAGCAGAGGTTGCTTTAATCCATTTTGGCCCTTCAGAAATGACCTCAGGGTCAGCTGTAGGATATTTTAAAAAAATATTTGTGTGAGTCAGGGATTCTGTAGTACCTCTCTGGTTTTCTGGGAGCTAGAGGAAGGGCATCAGGAGTCAAGCTGGATTCGAGGAAAACATCCTCCACAACATCCAGGACTGGGGGATGGCCAAGGATCTGTGTTGTGGAGGAACTAGGAATTCCGAGTCTCTTTTTAGACTGAGGGTAGTCCTGACTCTCCCATTGGAAATGCTCCCTTAAAGTATGCAGGGTTTCCCCAAAGGAAAAATCATCTATGGGAGAGGCTGAAGGAATGGTATCCTCTACTTCAGAATCCTCATAAGTGGAGTGGGGGTTGCATGTCTTCATATTCAGAAGCATCAGATTCATCTGACTCTTGTTCAGACAAAACTACAAAGGACAGATTTCTTTTCCTTTTGGAGGGGGTAGATTGGTTTCCCTTGACCAGCATGATAAGGTCTTCTGCCATTTTTAGCATTTGAGACTGAGGCAAGGTAGCAGGCACCTGAGTATGGGTCGTCGGTTTCTTGGGTGTGGTTCGTACCCTGGGCCTAAGAAACTTGGTCGTTTTTGAAAGAACGGTAGTCACGAAAGAAGATGTTGGTTTGTGTTGAAATTCAGTAGTGTGAAGGACTTCCTCGGAAGCCGGTGCCTGCTCAGCTGCTCCAGACCCATCCAAGGTAGAGACTACCTCAGGATCCTTAGTCGAAGAAGCGTTTTGCAGCATACCGGAGTCTGAAAGGGTCTCAGTAGTGGCCTGCGAATCAACAGAAGCGGGCATCAGGGGCTGTGAAAGCACCTCACTGAGTACCAGAGAACTGATGACTAGCTTAACGGAAGTGTCATCGGTAGGTTTAGACATGTGCAGTCTGTCTCTGTCTTTATCTTTACGTTTTTCTGGCAGATCTGCTGTTGGATGGCTTACCAAAGCTATATCAGAATTCGAGGACTGTAAGCAAAAATATCTGGCTACAATAAGGGCCCGATGACTGATAGTTCTGGCGTTGAACAAAGCACAGAATCGACAACGAGGGACATCGTGGTCTGGGCATAAACAAGTGAGGTAGTAAGAGTGGAAGTCTCGGTGTGGTATTTGCTTTCCACAGGCGAGACAATTATTAACTTTTTCTAACATCGGTTAGTGCAAGAAAAGAGGATCCCCAATGGGGTACTTTAGCTTTAGAAGACTTCAACTTCAATTCGGTAGACGAAAACTCGAGTATCGGCTGACTGGCACTCGTACAAACTGCTTCTGCTTCAGGCTCCATGGCAAGAAAGACTGATGTAATGGCATCGTCTGCCTTACTTTATACTACATCAGTCCTCAAGCGACAGCAACTGACACAGAAATACTATCTGGTATTCGGGCTGGCCGAGGGCTACCCTGGCAGGGATAACCCAAATGTGACGACTGCAACAGTGAAACACGAAGAACATCAGGAGGAATAGTCTCAGGTTTAGGGGATTCCAACTATAGCACCTAGTAGTACCTTTTATGGATATCAGAGACCTGAGCACAATCCCACTTTAAAAAAAAACAACCACCCTAGAGAGTGTGATCCCAAAGGAAATTTCCTCAAAAGGAGCATCAGGACTAATAGAGTCCTCCTCCTCCTCTGACCCATAGTCCAAAGCAGAAGGCATATGAGTAGAATAAGTCAGGGATTCATTATCCAAATATGACTCCTCCAAAGAAGAATCCTGTTTTCTAGGCCTTTTAAAGGAAGTAGAGGAGCAAGGAGAAGCAGGAACCGAAGCTCCTTGAGGAGGCTTTGAGGACAGTAAAGCAGTAAATAGCCCCTGAGTGAAGGTCTGCCACTCACTTGGTGGATCCCTAGGAGCAAAAGAAACATGTTTAATTTTTTTGTTTCTTTTTTAAGGGAATGTCCCCTCCAAAAAACTGAGAAAGCTCAGACCCTGTATAGCAGTCAAGAACCGTAGTAGGAACTTCTTCCCCAACCAAAAACTGAGGAACCCCCCTAAGCTTTTTGGAAAAAATTAGCCATGGTTCCCCCTGAATGCTCGAGATGGATGCCTGCAATGCCTCTTCAGATCTGCTGCCAGCTGGAACCTCACCTGCTTCTGACACGGTCACAGTAGAGAAATCCAACAACACAGCCGGGTGAGCTTCCGGGTTTGGAACAACCTCGGGAGAAACATCTGGCAGAGGATGGACAGCAGAAGATCCTGGTCTTACCTCTTTCACCTTCTTGTTCCCTAACAGCTGACCCCTGGGGTGGGAGATTCCTTCCACTGTATCTTTAGTGAGAAGCGTAAGATGCCAGTTCTCAAGATACAAGGGAAGAAAGTCTACTACAAAGGGTTTTCGGAATGAATGTCTGACAAACAGAACAAGACAGATGGTCATGAGAAGCTCCTAGACAAAAAAAAACTACTTATTGTGGTGGTCTTTATGGGGAATCTGTCTCCCACACTGACATTTACCCTTCCTGGCTGTCTTTAACCCAAAGGAGCACAAAAAAGTAAGAAAAAGCAAAATCCCCAATGGAACACTTATCTGCAACTTCAATGAAAGTTAGTAAACAGGCGTGGGTAGTCATTGTAGAATGAAAATTCAGTCAGCTGGCAGAAAATGGATACAGGTAAACAGACCGATGGTAAAAAGATATGTTCAGACTGGCGGCAAAGAAGTTCTGATTATGGTAGGCCTGAATGTCACCTTTATGCCCAATGCTACACAATGAGCATTTGGGTGAAGTTCGCATACCTTTTAAAAGCAACAAGTAGTCTTTGGCAGACTGGCCAGATGTTCGGGCTTCCTCCCTTCTGTTAAGAATACTGCAGCAGTGAAAGGACATATTAGGGATAGGATAGAGAGAAATATGTTTAAGGTCTTGCAAGACTTTGCCTTTCTCTTGAAGAGATTTAAGTCAGTAGCAGCAGTCCCAAAAAGATGAGCATTATCCAAAGAAGCATCCAACAAGAATAATGTCTCATGACAGAATTAAAAACTGTGGCCCTAGAAGAGGCATCAGCAGCACACCATATCTGCACTTAATAGAGTGGCAAGCCACTTGAGAAGCAGAACGTAAAAAAGATAATGGAGAGAGAAGTAGAAGCAGTGGAAACTTTCTTGCCAATCCTCTCCATTGCCCTTCTATCCCTATATCAGAAGGCAAAAATTGGAAGAAGGTAAAGTTTAGGTTTGTCAGAAGAAATGGATGCCACAGTAGGATCAACAGAAGGACATTTAAATAAAAATAAACAATCTTCAGGAACTTTATAGAACCTGTTTTTTTTTAGGAGCAGGAGGCTGAACATCAAAAGACTTGGAAGCAGCAATGAAAGTATCTAACAAGGAACTGCCAATGGTTTAGGAGTATCCACCTGAAGCAACTCATAATATCTTCTCTGAATATCCAACACTTGAGAAAAATCCCACTTAAAGAATTCCATCATCCTAGTAAACTCTGCCCCCAAAAGACAATTCCTTGAAAGGAGACTCAGAGTTAACAGACTCCTCTGCATCAGAACCATAAGCCAAATGTGGAGGCAACTGTGAAGAATAGGAAAAAGACCCCTCATCAGACTGGGAATCCTTATCCAAGTAATCTGGTTTGCTAAACTGTTTAGAAGAGGTCCAAGCAGAAGCAGCTACTGAAACCTCTTGAGGAGGCTTTAGGGCTATTAAGGCAGAGAACAAGCTTTGAGTAAACTCCTGCCATTCCCTTTGAGGAGCCATAGGATAGACTGAAACATGCTTCAGTTTTTGTCTTTTCTTAGAAGGGACATCAGCCCTAACAAATACTGGAGTTACAGACCCTTGACGAGATTCAAGAAGAGAACCCAGAACTTCTTCCCTGACCAGTATCTGTGGAATCCCTCTGGGACCCTCCAAGATAGTCAACCACATTTCCCCCTCAAAGTCCAGAGCAGGCACCTGCAAAGCCTCAGAGGACGTATGAAAATTCAGATCTAGGATAGCCTCTAGGTGGGCCACAGCAGAGGAATCCAACAAACACTGAATAGCGTTATTACGTGCTTTTACAAGGACGTCCAGTGGAGGCTGGACAGCTAAAGAATCTGGATGAGACTTCTTGGCCTTCTTCCTACCTACTGAAAGTATCTCAGGGTTAAAGGATTCTGCCCTGGTACCCTAGGCTAACTGTCTAAGCCACTGGTTTCCAAGATAAACAGCCAGGGAAGACAAATGGCTTCTTAGTGTCTTAGGCACAAATGTCCTATAGATACTACAGAAGGTATGGACCTGGGAAACTCTCAAACAAAAAAGACACTGTTTGTGATGACACTTGTGGGGAAACTGCCTTTCACACTGACATTTTCCCCTCTTGGATGACATGAACTCTAGGTAGTGATAAAAAATATATAACAAAAGAAAGTAAATTTTAAAAAGAAAAAAATAACTCCAGTGGAGCACTTATCTAGTGTTACTAAATATTCAGTACAGCAACAAAATGTTCAAACCAACTGGCAACAATGGCATTACAACTGGCAGTAAAAGAAGTTCTTGAAGGTTGTGTCTGTACATGCCTTTTATGCCCTATGTTCTGTATGAGCAGCATAAATGTGATGTATTGCACAAACAAATTTTTTTTCAAGCTTATCTATACTGGCCAAGCGGCGGGCTGCCTGGGACGGGACATCCTTTCTTTAAGGAACACTGCAACAGTGATATAGAGGGACATCTTTGTTAAGCTGCTTGTTAGTTGTGTGGCTAGTGGTGCAGCTTTGCACCTTTAGTGCTTATGCTTTGGTTCCTTGTAACATCCTTACATTTTTTTTAATGTCTTATACCCTCAGGGGCATTCAAAATTGTGCTCAAAACTGCAAACTTGGTCCCTGGCTCATTGTGTAACTGAGCTTACACATAGAGTTTATTTCCTTTTTTAGTTTCTTATTTATTTATTTATGGTATATGAATGAACAAATGGTGGGAGAGATCGTCACCGACATTACATATGTATGTATTATGGTGAGGCTTAATGTTTTTGAGAGTTACTGTCTGCTTCTTTCTATGCTTGCCTATGTGTCAATGATATATTCAAGAAAAGAGAATAATCAACAGCTTCAGAACAACGTTATGTCATTTGAGGTTTGTTTCCTACTTTGGAAATTAGTTTACCTTTATACTGCTGTAGCCTACACTGTTAAACAGAATAATGGGAGAATGAGAATTACAAGAAAACATGTTGATTAAATTACATTAATGGAACAGGACTACTTTCTTTCAAGAAAAGTAATGTGACATTAAAGGGGGATATTCTACCTGTGACTGTGGACATGCATGTGACTGTAGATATTGCCAAAGAATCAGAGGAGATTACTTCCAAGATGGTTGCACATTGAGTAACAGCTTAATTTCAGCCCACCCAGTGTGAAAACAGAAACTCAAAAGACAGATAGTAAATGTGCATTTATGGGTAAATTAATTTCAGTAACTGGATAGTAAGCACACTGCTTGGATGCCAGCAAAAAATAAATTCAGAGAACATGAAAGAAAATCAATCACACAAGGTAAGGGAAAAAAAAAAAAACATTGTCTGGGAAGAATTCTGCAGCTGTTCAGCAAAAATCAGTTCAAGCTCCAGCTTTGGTGTAAGACATGACTTCCAGTAAACTAAAGGAAAAAAATATGTCAAATGTACTCAGAGCTGATTAAAATAAATGAAACACTGATGGAGTATATCAATTCAAATAACAAAAGGCTGGAAAAAATGGAAGAAGCTTTAAACAGATATTCAGATGAGGAGATAAAACTGCAAAAATCAGAGGTTGAAATGAAGAAAACACTGGCAGAATATGAGACTGCTCAAGAAGAGATGTTTAAAAAAGAATAGAATTAGAGGACAAAGATTTGCCATTGTACCAGAGAAGCTTGAAGGAACAGACTGTATTAATTTTACGAAAGCATAAATAAGTAACTGGACTGGTATTCCACGGCAGGAGCTGTTAAATGAAAGCGCACATCATGTGTATGTTCCAAACCCGGTCATGAGAAAGCAACCTAGACCTTTAATACAATCCTACCAGCAGAAGGAGCTGATTCTGACAAAACTGTGGCAGTAGGGCAAAGCACTAAAAGTGGGAGACAGTAGAGTGTTTGTGGAAAATTATAATTTAGCGTATACCAGGCAGAAAAGGAGTACATTTATTCCACTAATTAGGGAATGTCGAGAAGCAGGCATGTAATTAAAATGGTGTACCTAGCTATCTTAATATTCTTTCTTGCAAGGACAAAAATCATTTTTTGATGCAGAACATACTGAGGAGGAAATGCAAACGTTCGTCCAACAAAAAGTGAGCTGTGAAACAGAAGGAGATTCTGCTTCTTGTTGTTCTGGTAATAAAGACCACAGAGAGACTGTGCCTGTGAAATGCTTTCCAGTGTTTCAATGGAAAATGCTTGAGAGACAGAAAAAAGCACAAGAATTGTCTATAACTACCGAAACTATGTTGGAAATGAAGCAGAGACTGGATTTGGGGGATGTAGATAAACATGAATAAAACCAGCAATTCAGAAATTGACAAATAAATGTGGGATTACAAAGTATTAATGAGATTTGCGACACATGACAGAACAGGAAAATCTGGAAATATTGGACTGTTTTTCACTTTATTAAATTTGTATTGGACTCTAAAGCATATGTCCTAAGTCATGTCATTAATGTTTGTCAAAACACTTAGAAGAGGGGAAGCGGAGGGAAAGAGTTAATTTTAACAAAATTTTGTTCTTAACAGTAGAATTCTTAAACTGAATGATATAATCTGCATGTTATAAAGTAAAGTTTTCTCAGTTATATTCAAGTGTAATATGATACTGAAGTAAAGAGCTGCCCCAGTGTTTTCCTTCTTTTCTCTTTCTCCTTGTTCAGTGTTAAGAAATACAGGCACTGCAATGTAAAAAAAAAGAAGACAAGAGTGGTCAAAAGAGCATGATACAAGAAAACGATGTGTTTTTTCTCATTCTTGTATACAGGAATGACTGGATTACAGCCCTTGGCTTGATCTAGTAACAAGTTTTAAGAGAAAGCAAATAAGTAAAAAAGAACACTGAATACAATAAAGCTTTCCTCTAGCAAATAAACAGATGCTTGTAGAAGCAACTCTGTATCTAGTTGCCATATCTCCATGGATACAATCTGATAAAGAGCAATAAATACAGAATACTTCTTTTTTTCAGTGACTTTCTTTCAGTGGCTATGAGATCATGTTTTCTGAAAGCATTCAAGTGTCTTCCCAGTCTGGGAGAGAAATAAAGATAAGACAAAACCAAACAGCACTTAGTAGAAGCACAGGCAGTACCATGCATCTTAGCATGGATAGCCTTCATTTTAGGTTAAACACAAGTCTGTAAGGGCAGCTGTCAGTTTGGGACAATTGTTCCTATTAGAATAGTAAAACTTCAATATTTGAAAATGTACATAGTTTCGTGTGTGTTAGTATTAAGTTAATAGGTTTTAGGGGTGTATTGGAGATGGGTTTCAAGACAACAAAAAGTTCTGTAAGATGTGACACTGGCTCAAATGGATATGACAAGAAAAATAAGTTATGTACTCACCATAACATTCCATCTGAGTAGTTAGACTTCATTTGTCAGCAACCTGTGGGTTCCAGATCCGATATGGATCTGAGCCGGCAGCTTACCAAGCTAAAGATCTGAGCTCCAAGCTCCTCTCCCTTACTCATACTACACTGCAACCTCCTTCCAATCCTCAGATTGAGTTTTCCACCCACTGTGTGACACACAACAACCTAAGAAACCAAAAACTTGACCCGAACACATACACCAGGCTCGTCAGACTTAAGACATCGAGCCCAAACAGAGAAATAAACCACCAAGGTCAGGGGGAAGGAGGGAGGGAAGGTTGCTGACAAATGAAGTCTAACTACTCAGATGGACTGTTATGGTGAGTATATAACTTCGTTATCTGAAGTAGTTAACTTCATTTAATCATCAACCTGTGGGACAGAGTCCCCAGCTACCTAAAATCTTGGGAGACCCTTAAGGAAGGATATTCCACAGCACTGCAGAGCCAAAGGAAGCCCTTCCTTTAGACACCATATCCAGCTTATAATGAGTAATAAAAGTATGAGAAGAAGCCCAGGTAGAAGCTGAACAAATGTCATCCAGGGAAACTCTGGACCAGAATGCAGCAGAAGTAGCCACAGAACAGGTAGAATGAGCATGAACTCCTTCTGGTTCTGGTAATCCAAGTTCTTTATATGCTTGTAAAATACAAAGCGAAATCCATTTAGCGAGAGTCACCTTCGAAACTGGTTCCCCTAAAAAGGGTTTATGGAAAGGTTTGGACCTACGTAAGTAAAAACGTAACTGCCTGTGAACATCCAGCAAATGAAGTTTGTATTCCCCTTTATTTTGAAAATGAGGCAAAAATACAGGCAAATTAATGGACTGATTAATGTTCGACTCTGAAGCAACTTTGGGAAGAAAAGACGTGTTAGTCCCGAGAGGCACTCTATCCTTATGAAAAAAAGTACAGTTGTGTACCTACCATAAATGTAGATGTTCGAGTGTATTCACTGTTGCAGTCATTACACTTGGGTTATCCTGCTGGCAGGCGACCTGCAGTCAGCCCGAGTTCCAAAGTCTTGGTCCGGCGTCGGTTGCTGTCGCCTCTTCCCCGACGTCAGTGCGCCAGGGGTATAAAAGTTGCAACCGATGCCATTTTCTTCAGTTTTTCTTGCAATAGATGTCAGGTGCCCCCAGATAGGAAGGCTGGAAAGATAGAATTATGCCAAAAAACATGCATATATTACTATAAACATTTCCTTCATCTACAAGTAAATACACCACATAGGTAGTAAAGCGATAAGAAGTACAGAAAAGTCCCAGCAATGACAAAAGGGGGATGGTGGGTGGGTAACCTGGACTGTAACAGTGAATACACTCGAACATCTACATTTATGGTAGGTACACAACTGTACTATGTTCATCATGTTTCACTGTTGCAGTCATTACACTTGGGTAGAATCCCAAAGCTGAGGTTGGGTGGCTGGGTCTAAATTGGATTTGGCGAGGCTAACAAGCCCTGCAGAACTGCAGTGGCAAAGCCTGCTCTGGATTTAGAGTAGAGAGGTAAGTGGTAGTGCTTGGTGAAAGTGTGCACTGAGCTCCAAGTTGCAGCTTCTAAAATGTCTTTGGTTGGAACTCCTCTGAGGAAAGCTGCTGAAGTGGCTGCTGCTCTGGTAGAATGAGGCCTAATGCCCTTAGGCACTGATTTGCCATGTTGTGCATAACAGAAGCGGATGCAGTGTCCTATCCATTTGGAGATTATCTGCTTTGTAATAGGCTTTCCTTGTGATCCAGCAGCATATGCTACAAACAGTTGCTCAGTTTTTCTGAAAGCTTTTGTTTTGTCCAAGTAGAATTGTAGCTGTCTGTGTATATCCAAAGCGTACAGAAGTCTCTCCCCTTTATTCTGGGGATTTGGGTAAAAAGTAGGTAAATGAATAGTTTGGTTTAAGGCCACACTGGAGACCAGTTTTGGCATAAATGTTGGGTTTGTCCTAAGAGAAACCCTGTCCTGATGAAAAATGTGGAAAGGTTCTACAGCCATCAATACCTGTAACTCTGAGACTCTTCTTGCTGAAGTTATTGCTAGGAACAGAGCAGTTTTCCATGACAAGAATTTTAGATCAGCTGTGCTGGCTGGTTCAAAAGGAGGCAGCGTATGTTTTTCTAAAACAAAATTGAGGTCCCAAGTAGGTACTGGTGCTCTCCTTGGGGGTCTTATATTTTTTGCCCCTCTGAGGTACTGTCATAGTAGGGGATGTGAAAAAATAGGAGGTTCCGTATTGTAATGAGCTGAAATGGCAGAGGCATGGATTTTAATAGAAAAGAAAGATAAGCCTTTGTCCAACATCTCAGTTAGGTATTGCAAAATCTGACGTATATTGGGGACAAGTGGTTCGAGCCCTTGTGCCTGGTTCCAAGCACAGAATCTCTTCCATTTTTCTGCATAAGATTTCCTAGTGCTGGGCCTCCTAGCTTCTAAAATAACATCCATAACAGCTTTAGAGAGAGGTGCAGTCTGAGTGGCTACATTATCTGCCATGCTGCCAGGTTTAAGGTTCTGAGTTGACTGCAGAATCTGATTGTTTTGTTGTGTCAGAAGATGATGGATTTGAGGGAGAAGCCAAGCTGGGCCTTGAGACAAATTTTTTAGGATTGGGTACCAGTGCTGGCATGGCCAGTCTGGTGCAATCAGGATCATTTTTGGCCTTTCTTGTTTGACTTTTAGTAGCACCTTGGTGAGAAGAGGCATCGGGGGGAAGGCATAGACTGTCAGGCCTTTCCAGCTGAATGATAGAGCATCAACTTTCCATGCTTGAAAGTGATACGTTCTTGTGCAAAATTTCTGTATTTGGTAATTATGAGGGGAGGCAAAAAGATCTATGTCTGGGCATCCCCATTTCCTCGTTATCATGCTGAACACTTGTGAATTTAGCTTTCATTCGTGAGGGTCCATGAGATTTCTGCTTAGTTCGTCTGCCAGTGTATTTTTTGTTCCTGGCAGGAATTGTGCTTGCAGATGTACTTGATAGGTCAGTGCTGTGTTCCACAAAGTCATGGCTTGTCTGCATAGGGGGTAGGAATGTGTGCCCCCTTGCTTGTTTATGTACCACATAACAGTGGTATTGTCAGTCTTTATTAATAGTTGTCCTGGATGTATTAGGTCCTTGAAGGCTGTCAGGGCATTCTGTACAGCTAGCATCTCTTTTTGATTGATGTGAAGATGCATTTGTTCCTTGGGCCACGTGCCCTGAATACATTTTCCTGCCATATGTGCTCCCCAGGCATAATCCGATGCATCCATTGTTATTGTCTGCCTGGCTGTGGGTAAGGTGAAAGGCTCTCCCTTGTTGTGGTGACAGGCCTGGGACCACCATCGAAATTCCTGTTGCAGGCAGGGAATTAAAGGAATGATTGTCTCCAGACTGTGACAATGCTGAGTCCAAACACTTTTTAGATACCATTGTAGTTTCCTCATATGCAGTTTTGCATATGGATTTAGTAGAATGCAGGATGCCATGAAGCGCAGGGCCTGCAGAATTTTTCTTGCAGGGAGCTGGGTTTTTGTTGCCATAATTTGAAAGTAATGAGTCAGTTGCCTTTGTTTGTCTGGCGTGAGATAAGCCATCTGGGCAGTTGTATTTAAGCTTGCACCCAGGAATATTATCTCGAGAGGGCACTAGTTTTGATTTCTTTTCGTTTACTGTGTACACTAGGCAAATTATCCATCTTTTTACAAATGCCAGGTGCTTTAGAAGAATGTCCTTGCTCTCTGCTTGAATAAGGCAGTCGTCCAAGAAGGGATATATTTGAATTCCTTTTTGTCTGCAAAATGCAATTACTGGTGCCAGGCATTTTGTGAAGACCCTGAGCGCAGTAGATAAGCCAAAGGGCAGTGCAGAGAATTGGTAATGCATTGAGCCTGCTATGAATCTGAAGTATCTTCTGCAAGATTGTCTGATTGGGACATGCAGGTATGCCTCCTTGAGGTCCAAAGTAACTAGCCAAGCCTTCTTGCCCAGCATGGGCTGAAGTTGCTGATGTGTTAACATTTTGAATTTTGGAACATCCAGGAAAGTATTTAGGATTGACAGGTTCAGTATTGGTCTCCAGGCTTTGTCCTTTCTGGGTACTAAGAAAAGTCTTGAGTAAAATCCTTGTCCCTGTTCTTGCTGTGGAACTTTTTGAATAGCTCCCATGTCCATAAGAGCAGCAATCTGTTTTTGTGCCTCTGCCCATTGGTTTTGTGGCAGGTCTGGCTACCTTTTGGTTTTGGAAGCGTGTGAAAGTGGAACCTGTAACCCTGGGAAACAATATTCAGCACCCATTGGTCCTGGGCGATCATGTGCCAATTTTTTGAGAAAAGTGCTAGCTTTCCCCCTGGGGGTGCTGTCAACAGATAAGTGCTTGGCATTTGCAGAGGGAAGTCATTGGGACTGTTTCCTATAAGGCTGTGATTTGTCTTCCCCTCCTTTGGGGGCTGAAGCACCCCATTGTTTAGGTCTGTAGGAACCTTGGGGCTGAGAGCTGCCTCTTGGGCATCTGTATCTGCGTCTTTGTGGCCTGTCTGACACTGGAAAGGACCAATTTTTTGAAGGCCAGTTTCTGCTAAATCAAGGTGGTTGAACCTGTAAGAAATCTTTCACTGTCTGCATTGACTTTGCTTTATCTTCCATTTTCTTTAACACATCTTCTGCCTTAACACCAAACAAAGTATCATGCTGTAATCGAGCATCCAATAATTTTACTTTAACATGGTCAGGTAAACTTTGTTCTTTCAACCAAGCATGTCTTTGAATAACAGAGCCTGTAACTGCGGCTCTACAAGAAGCCTCTAATGAATCAAAACTACATTGCAGAGTATGCTTTCCCACTTGTTCAATTGCATGCAATAAATCCTGCATTTCCTTACTGTCAGGACTTTCTGTATTTAAAACTATTTTCTGTTTTAACAATGACATGAGATACTGTTGATATTTAAGCATGTGAAACTGACAGTTTAAAGCTCTTACAGCTAAAGTAGCAGAAGTGTAAACTTTTTCCCCCATCTGTCCAGAGCTCTGGAATCCCTATCTGAGGGGACAGGATTTTTGGCAGTGGAAGCCTTATCCCCTTTAGGACCCTGAGAAATTGTTTCTGGATCTGCAGCAGGGTTTTTGTAAAGAAATTTATGAGAGTCAGGGACCCTGTAGTACCTGTCTGGCTTGACTGGTGCAGGGGGTAAAGAATCAGGAGACAGACTGGATTCATAGAAAACATCAACAATATCAAGCACAGGGGGGATAGCCAGGGGCCTGTGCTGAGGCAATAAAAGGAAATCTCTGCGCCTTTTCTTGGATTCTGAGTAATCCTAGCTCTCCCAATGGAAATGCTCCCTCATGGTGTGCAGGGTTTCCCCAAAAGAATAATCCTCAGCTGGTGAGGCTGAAGGTATGGACTCTTCTGCATCAGAGTCCTCATTGGGAGGGAGAGAATATCCCTGATCAGACGAGGAATCAGAGGAAATGGAAACCTGATCAGAGGAATCATAATCAGTGTCTTGCCTAGGCCTTTTGTCAGGAGGGGGGTGGGATCCCCTGATTAAAGTAATAAGGTCTTCGGCCATTTTAAGCATGTGTTTCTTTGGCATGAATGACTGTTCTGGAGAATGCTGTACTTGTTTCCTTGTCTTTAATGGTGTTTTTGACTTTGCCTTTGCTGCTGTGGTGGGCTTAATTGTAAGCTGTGAAGGTCTGAAAACACCCTCAGAAGCCGATGCCTGGTCAGCGGCTCCGGACCCATCTGAGGGTATAGTTTCCGTAGGTCCAATACCTTGAGTTTCCACAGGCCTCGGTGTCTCCACGTGGCTGTCGGTTATGGCCTGCGGCTCTGAGGTAGCGGGTGTCAGGGGTTGCGAAAGCACCTCACTGAGAACCGGCAAACCGGCGACTGGCCTAGAAGAGGCTTCGTCGTCGGTTTTTGGACCTTGGATGCCTGTCCTTTTCTTTGTCTTTGCGTTTTTTATAAATTCCAGTCATCGGTTGTTCCGACGGCATGATGTAATTAAACCTTCAGCCAAAATAATGTAAAGCAAAATCAAACCGACGTTTAATAGTGCATTTATTGAATATAGCACAAAACCGACAACTTGTAACGTTGTGGTCAGGACCTAGGCAAAGAATACAGTAAGAGTGAAAGTCCTTATGAGGTATTTGCTTCCCACAAGAAATACAATTATTAACTTTTACTGACATCGGTCTGGAGCAAGAAAAAGTTTCCCCAACGGGGTACTTAGCTTTATTGAAGACTTCGGTTCTGAAACTCAATTTTGAAAATCTCAGGAGTTGGCCGACCGGCACTTGCGAACTGCTTTTGCTTCGGGCACCGTGTGGCAAGAAAGACTGGAGAAAATGGCATCGGTTGCAACTTTTATACCCCTGGTGCACTGACGTCAGGGAAGAGGCAACAGCAACAGACGCCGGACCAAGACTTTGGAACTCGGGCCGACGGTGGGTCGCCTGCCAGCAGGATAACCCAAGTGTAATGACTACAACAGTGAAACACAATGAACATCTAGGTATGGGGGATTCATACATAGGGCTTGAAGCTCCAACACTCTCCTGGCTGAAGTGACAGCTACCAGGAAGGCTGTCTTCCACAACAAGAATTTCAAGTCAAATGATGCTGTGGGCTCGAACGGGGGGCGCAACTAAAGCCTGAAGAACCAATGTCAAATCCCACAGAGGGGAAGGAATTTTGATAGGAGGTCTCAGTAGAAAAGTACCTTTGATAAAGGTCTTGCAAATTCTGGCAGCTGCTAGAGAACTTGAATTTTCCCCTACGTGAAAATGGGATATAGCCGCCAGCTGGACTTTCACTGTGGAAGAGCTGGCCCTTTGCTGGAAAATATGAGACAAAAAGTCTAACACTGCTGGAAATGGAGCGGTAAAAGGATCCAGATTTCTCTGAGAAGCCCAAATGGAAAAACGTTTCCATTTACTACTGTACACTTTTCTGGTAGAGGACTTGTGTGTCGCTACCAGAATGGATTTAACTGGGGAAGAGATACCGGGAATCCTGGCAACTAATGGAACTGGAGCAACCAAGCTGTGAGCTTGAGGCTGTCCAGATTCAGAGGAGGAATTCCCAAGGGATGACGAATGAGATCCGGAATGGGATCCAAAATCCAGGGCGGAGCCAAAAGATGAGACTGTAGTCGAGGGAATCAAACTTGACGAGGGCAGAATGGGGCTATGAGGATAACCCTGCTCCCCAACCGATGAGCTTTCTGTAAGAATTTTGTCATGAGAGGAAGCGGGGAATATGCATAAAGACGACCAGGTGGCCAAGCATGGGCAAGAGCATCTCTGGGGACTTCCCCCGTCGGGGGAATCAGAGCAAAAAACTCACTGCACTTCGCGTTGGATGGCGATGCGAAGAGATCACAGCAAGGCTGACCCCACCTGAGGAAGATCTGTTCCGCTACATAAGGGTTCAGAGACCACTCATAAGGTGAAAGGATAGTCCTGCTCAATTTGTCTGCCAAAAAGTTGGACTGACCCGGGATGTGTGTTGCTATCAGAAAACGGTTGGTGGAGATCGCCCATTCCCACACTCTCATAGCCTCTCGACAAAGTGGATAGGACCTGTTTCCCCTCTGTATGTTGATGTACCAGACCACTGACATATTGTCTGACTGGATCGCGATAGTTCTTAGAGGAAGAGAGGTATGAAGGGCCTGCAACCCTAAAAGGACTTTTCTCATCTCTAGAACACTGATATGCAGAATGGTCTCGCTTGGGATCCATGTGCCTTGGACAGTCCTGCCCCAGCAATGCCCCCCCACACACCCTAAGCGGGAGGTGTCCGTGGACACCGTGGCTTGGGGCGGAGGTGTAACAAAGGGGTGTCCTTCTCGCAGATCCTGGGATTGAAGCCACCACATGAGAGAAGCTTTGCACACTTTGCTTAGAGGAGTCGGAAAGTCTAGAGACTGATATAGTAGAGACCACTGAACTTGTAACATCCACTGTAACACTCTCATATGCAGACGTGCACAAGGAACCAGATTTATAGCTGCTGCCACGGACCCTACGGCTCTCAGGACTAACTCCGTGGGGGGTGCAGGAGTCTGAAGATGTGCCAAGACATGAAGGGCCAGGCTGCGAAGTCTGTCTGGGGTCAAAAATATCCTGGCCAGAAGAGAATCTATTCTTGCCTCTATGAAGTCTAGAATTTGAACAGGTTGAACAGTAGACTTCTTGAGGTTTATTGTGATACCCAGCCGACTCGACAACTGAAGAAAGATGGTTCTGGCTAGCACAAGCTGATGCCTGGTGGGGGTGGTGAGAAGCCAGTCATCCAGGTACGGGAAGACCTGAATGCCCTGAAGCCTCAGGTAGGCCACTACAACTGCCATGACCTTGGTAAACACCCTGGGGACTGTGGTGAGACCAAAGGGTAGGACCCTGAACTGGTAGTGACTGGCTCCCAGCCGAAAGCGGAGGAACCTCCTGGATCGCCTGTCCATCAGGATATGGTAGTACACATCCTTGAGGTCTATCAAGCACATCCAGTCTTCCTCCTGCAAGAATGGCAGGATGGATTGTAAAGTGACCATCTGGAACTTCTCCTTGGCAACGGACAGGTTCATTGTGGATAGGTTGAGGATCGGCCT
Source organism: Protopterus annectens (assembly GCF_019279795.1). Taxonomy (NCBI): domain Eukaryota; kingdom Metazoa; phylum Chordata; order Ceratodontiformes; family Protopteridae; genus Protopterus; species Protopterus annectens. The sequence continues at coordinate 755,143,484 of NC_056743.1, forward strand.
TAAGTTCCCCCGTCTTTTTTGGCACCAAAAAGAACCTGGAATAGATGCCTGATCCGGACTGGTCTGGGGGCACTAGCTGGATTGCTCTTTTGTCTAGCAGCTTTTTTATTTCCAAAGCTGCCGCCTCCCTCTGAGCGCATGGGACGTCCAGGAGGTGCCTTGTGGATAGGGGACTGTATATGAAGGGAATAGAATAGCCTCTGGATATTATTCAAAGCACCCAGCGATCTGATGTGATGGACTCCCACTGGGCTAGGTGCCTCAAAAAATGCCCCCCAAGTGATCCAGAGAGAAGCAGTTGGGCAACCCCTCAGGGCTGCTGCATGAGTCGGTCAGAAAAGTGTTCCCGTGACCCAGAGTTCTTTGGTCCCTCTCTGCCTCTGGGCTGGCATTTACCTTGTCCCCCTTTGCCTCTAGGAGAGGAGGAGTCCAGAGCATTCCAGGACTGCTAAGACTTCTGGAATCACAACTTCTTCGGCCCTCACTGCTTCCTGGAGAAGGACCTTTGAGGGTTGGAAAAGCGGATCCCGACGGCCGACAGCATTTTCCCGTCCTTCTCGCTCTGGACTAGCATATCTCAGATGGTCTTCCCGAACAGGGTCGAACCGTCAAAAGGGGCATTTGAGAAGGATGCCTTGAAAGGTTCCAAAAAATAGCAAAGCCGGAGCCAGGCAGGACGCCTCATGGTAATACCTGACCCAGCCACCCTAGCGGCTCCCTCGGTAGCATGAGAGATTAGATGTATGGATTTATTTGAAACAGACTTGAGAGTGGCCATATGCGCTGAGAATGTCCATTTATCCTCTGCCAAAATGGACTCCGGGGGAGACTCCACGTACTCTTTCACAAGGTCGCGCTAAAGTCTAATTATGTGGGCCATGTAATTCAGCACCCTTATAGCAAAGGTAGCTGAAGCAAATGTCTGCTTTCCAAGACAAACCATCACCCTATACTCCTTGTCTGGAGGATGGATCGAGGAACTTTCCTGGGCCACTTCCTTTATGGTGGCCGCCGCCACCACCACGGCATCAACTGGGTAACCCTTACTCCAAGTGGGCTTGTCAGCAGGAGGGCTCAATACTTTGTCTGGCCATTCGGGTATTGGCTCTACAGTGTCCTGTTCCTTCCAAGCTCTGGTGGTAATGAGGTCCACCAGAGGGTCAGCCGGGGGGGGGGGGGGCATCCAAGAGGTAGATGGGCCTGCGAACACCTCCAGAAATACCAACTCATCTGAGGAAGGTTTTTGGGCGGACCAGCCCCCCTCTCTGGTGAAGAATTTCCATTATGTCTCCAAAGGAGACATCTTCGGGGGGGGGGGCAATCTGGGGGAACCTTCCCCTTCCTCCAAGTCGGTATCCTCAATGAGGGACTCGAGGGGGGGGGGGGAGTCCATGTGCCTCCTCTTGCACTGGCATTTGCGAGGGGGCCTCCTTAGGGGGGGGCTCTCCGGGGAGGGCTCACAAACAGTCTCATATTCCTCAAGGGGAACTGTCTGGGGCATATCAGACACAGGCTGTCCCTGGGAGGACTGGATGATGGAAGACAAACTCAGTTGTGAGGGAGCAGGGGCAGACTCTGAGGAAAGAGTGAGGTATCTCGATCCTCCAGAGAGAACTCTCTCCACAACATCAAAAGCCAAAGGGGAGCCGGCTTCCCTGAAACTGGTGGGAAGGGTAGCCGTGCCCCTCGGATCCGACGAGAGGATTGGAGCCGAGGTCGGAACAGCCGGACCCAGAGGGATGGTATTCCTCGACCACAACGGGGCCGACAACACACTCATCACCTCAGATCCAACGCCCAGATCTCGGCTCCAACAGACTCGAGGGCATGGCCAGCATTGAGATTGGAGGAACCATCGGCGCCGACCCCCTGACTCCGGGGATCCTCGGACCCATGGACTCCGAAACCAGAGAGTGGATCAGAGAAGGAGCTATCGGGGCAAATGTCGTAGCCGAACTCCCCGCTCTGGCTGGGGGGGGGGGGGGCAGCAACACTCCCATCTGCAATTGAGTTTGCAGGAACATTCTCATCATCTGGTCCATGTCAGCTTCAGAGAGGCTCCTTGTGGATCTGGACGCCACCAACATTGGCCGGGAGGGACGATGCGAGGATGACCTCGAAGCGGGCTGAGCCTCCTCCTCCGGCTCCAGGGAGAATCGTGGAGAATGGAGCCAAGGGGAAGATGGCCTAGCAACTTTCTCTGGAGTAGACATCACTTTGGGGGGGGGGTGACAGATCTGAGTCCGCTTGTCTCTTGCTACCCCTCTCCCTGTCTCCATCTCTCTCTTTTTCTCTCTCTCTATCCTTTTCTTTGTGTTTCTTCTTCCTGGTCTCTCTCTCGCTCTGTTTGTAAGTGGGAGTGAAAGTCCCGGACAGGGGAGGAGGGCAAGAAGCCTGAACAGCTACAACCGTGGCTGACGAAGACGCTGCAGAAGAGGTGGTTGATTCTGCTGGCAGAAGACCCACCAGAATCAGCTTGGTCCTGTGATCCCGCAGGGCCCAGGGGTTGAATGCTGCACATATCTTGCAGCCCGATGTGAGATGAGGAACCCCAACACAAACCACGCACAAAGTGTGACCATCAGCCGGTGACAGCTTATGGCCACACTCTGTGCACTTAGAGAACATCGGCTTTTGAGTCTCCAACATATCTAACTAACTAAGTTAACTAGCCAAGCACACAACAAGGGGAGGCCTACACTAGGTGAAAGTTATAAAACTTTCCTTCTCTACTACTTTTCTTTTTTTTTTTTTTTTTGACACAAAACCTGAGGTTAAAGAAGGAAAGTGGATTAACTAGTTTAACAATCACACAAAACTACACAGATCTAAAGTTTGATGAATAAACTAACTATACCTGCATGGAGCTCAAAAATCCCGTGTTGACAAAGCCACGACAAACGAGATTTGAGAATTGGAAGGAGGTTGCAGTGTAGTATGGTTAAGGGGGAGGAGCTTGAGAGCTCGGATCTTTAGCTTGGTAAGCTGCCGGCTCAGATCCATATTGGATCCGGAACCCACAGGTTGATGATCAAATGAAGATAACTACTTCAAATACAACTTTATAAAAGATCAACCTGCTAAACATTAGTGTATGCATGTAACACAAAAGGTTGAACTAGATACTTAACAAAAAACTGTTACACATAAAAGGTGAAAACTTTTTTTTAACATAATGATGCTTTTTATGTTATCTTTACAAGTTAATGATCTCACAGATACATACAAAAAAGAAAGAGTAGTGAACTATCGGAATAGCTGGGACAAAGGAAAAGAGGAGTACTTATATTAACTGCAAGAGGAGTGCAAAGAGTGATAGAAGAGGAGAAAAATGTTAATAATGGTAGATTTGTAGTACTAAGGGGCTACTGACAAGGGAGGAGGATTACACTGGCATGTATTTATATTCCACCTAAAACTGTTCTAACGGAGCTTAAGAAAATTCTGGGAGAAATAATCAGCTTTCAGCAGGGAATATTATTTATAGCTGGGAAATGGAATTTGATTTGCAGCAGTGAAGATGTGTCTGGGGGGCCCAGAAGGAAAAATATAACAAAGGAGGGTAGATTTTTTGAAGAAATGTATGAAAATATTTGGCATGGAAGATGTGAATTCAGTGGTAGAAGTTCAGAGTGAATTTACATAGTATTCCCCAAGATATTAAAACTGGGCTAGGCTAGAAAGAACTTATATTTCACAGGAACATGTATATTTAATTGAAAGTTTTAATATAGATCCAATAACTATTTCAGATCATGCACCAATAATAACTAAAATAAAAAATGCAGGGTAATGAAATAAAAAATGGGACACTGGCACTTTCCCAACTATCTGCTGAAAAAGGGGAATTTGTGGAATGGGTAGTTGAAGTTATTCAGCAGTTATAACAGAACGCAGAAATTTCTTCTGAAAATATAATCAGGGATAGGGATAAAATTAAAGTGGAGTTTCAAAATAGGGTGGAAATGAAAGAAAGAGTGACATGGTTAAGAACAATAATTATTTAGAGGGGTTCACAAATGTTAAAGTATTGCAAAATAGGGATTATCTCACAGAACAAGAAGAGTAACTGCAGAATGCTAAACAGAAAAAAAGGGATTATCGCAATAATATGCATGAGTTTAGAAAGATTGCTGTTAAGCAACTGTTTTTTGATAACTCCAGAGCACAAAAACATTTAGTACAACAATTCAGGGAAAAGAAAGTAGAAAGGGTTGTCACCAAGGTTAGGGAGCCTACAACAAGGAAGATAACAAGAGATCTTGTAGAGGTACTAGAAATATTTCAGAAATTTTATGAAAGTTTGTACAAAGCAGAGAAATATGGAAATCAAGAAAAGGCACAAATGGAAATGTTTATGGAAGAATTAAATATGCAAAGGTTAGAGGTAGATATGGCTCAGTTGCTAACAGTTAGGATTGTAGGAAATGAGATAAAAATGGTGATGTATAACCAATCCACAGGAAAGTCCTCAGGAATAGATGCTATTCCTGTGGAAGTTTGGAAGCTAGGAAGGAAAAATGGACAAATATCTGGAAGGTTTTGTTTAATAGTATTTTAAGAGGGGGGAGAAGCACCAACATCATAGAAGAAAGAGGTGGTGGTTATAATACCTAAAGAGGGTAAAGACCCATCAGATCCAGCTTTATACAGACCAATTTCACTCCTAAACCAGGATTATAAAGTGTTATATCTATAATGGCAAAAAATATGTCAAAATTGATAGATATGGATCAATGTGGTTTTCTAGTGGTAAGACAAGCATTTGACAATATTAACAGAAAACTGATGATCGATAAGGAAGCAGAATGTAAGAAAATATTACTGTTGTTGGTTGGTCTTGATACAGATTAAGCTGGGAGTTTATGAGCACAGCAATGGAAGCATTTGCATTCCCTGATAAAATTATAAGGTTGATTAGGAGGATATATAAGGGATCAGAGGTGAAAATTAAAGAGGGTGGGTTCTTCTCTGATAATTTCTATTTGAGCAGAGGAACCAGGCAGGGTTGTCCTCTTTCCCCTTTCTTATTTGCATTATATTAAGAATCATTGGCAAGGTAAATAAAAAACTCAAGGATATAATTGGTATGGTAGTCAAGAAAAGCTGATTCTAATTCCAGATGATATTATTTTATACCCAAATAAACCAGAAAAGGGCATTTCAGTGGTGTAGAACATTTTCGTGGCAGTTTCAAATCTTTTCGGGATATAAAATTAATAAAGTTAAACAAAGGCAAAAGCTGTAAATTAGGTACCTACACACAAATTGATTCAACAATATCCATATTTATGGGGACATGATAAAATGAAGTCCTGAGGAGTATGGATTAAAAAGAATTCTGGTGTGACAGCTAATGATATGTGGGAAGAGACTAAAGAAAAGATAAGACAAAAACTGAGAAACTGGACGTGCTGTTATATGGACAGCAAGATACAAGCAGTTAAAATGTTTTTAGTCCCTTTAATTTTATACACAGGTGAGGCATATTTTTATCAAACAGAGGAGAAGTTGTAGATGACAATTAATAAAGATCTGAAGGATTTTATCAGGGAGGGGAAGACAGTAACTTTCAAGTGGGATAAGATGATTCTTCAAACAGAACAAGATGGTTTGGGATTACCCGATTTAAATGGGGTATTTCAGAGCTACACAGTTAAGGCTTCTATATATAGCACAAGCAGAAACCAATCATTCAAAGTGGAAAGGGATGATGATGAAACCAGGGGAAGCTCAAGAAACAAGGAGAAACTGGGATTTTGGAAGCAGATCCTTAAGGAGAATAACAATAACCATACAGAAATATTATATTCATAAAACTGTAGAAAGTATTCTAAGAACTAAGCCAACACAAGAATGCAGAAAGTCAATTTTGCCGATAAAGATGACTGCAATTAGGGATACAGACAATAGGAAAGAGGGGTCTGGAATTTATTGGAGAAAACTGGCAAAAGAACCAAGGTATTGAGAGCAAATAATTAGAGAGGGAAAGGTAATAGAATGGGAAGAGGCCAAGAATTTGTTTGGACTACAGGCTAGAGATTGCCTTCCCTATCAAGGATTAATATCGGATTATAGGCAAAGAGAAAGTAATAGGGGGATCTTAAGCAAAAGACCAACACTGGTACAGTTTTTAGAATAATATAGAACAGAAGCTAGGGTTAAAAAAGTAATAATTAGTAGAGTATGCAAAATATTGCATAACTATAACAAACAATAAGAGGAGGTCAGAAAGGATTGGGAAGAGAGATTGGATAAGCAATTCACAAACAAACAATGGGGGAGGTACGCATGTCTCTCAAATATGCAACAAATTCTAGATTTAGTACCTTTGCTTGGAAGTGTTTATAGAGATATTTTTATACTCCAAGTAGACTCCAAAGAATTTTTCCACGGGTAGACAACAAATGTTGGAGGTATGATAGGGAAGAAAGAGGTGACTGGGAACATATTTTCTGGGAATGTAATGAGTTGGCAGACTTTAAAGATTCCCTGCAGATTACTCTATCAGAGATACTGGGTGAGCAAGTTGGTGTAACTAAGGAAATGATTTTTTTGAGCTATGATACAGAATTGGCCTTGCTGACTGAGAATAATTATAGTGGCTACCAAAAAAGCAATTACTAGAAAATGGAAGCTAAAGTTTAAACCTACTGTACTAGAAGTACTGAATATAGTAACAGAGATAAAACAAGTAGAACTGGGATCTTTAGAAAAGGGTAGGAGCAAATTACAAAGATAAAAAATGGGAATTGTGGGAACAATACATGTAGAGGAGGTTTAAAAGAAGGCAGGATTTGAATGAGCTATGTAAAGTTTGACTGACAATGGCTGGATAGATTGTAAGCGATGTAAAATGTTTGCAACTAAAATTACGTCAGTATGCTTTGTTTTCGTTTATATAAATGTATGAATGCCTATTTCATACATGATAATTTAATAAAGATGCTTTTTGTTTCCAAAAAGGTGAGGAGTTTATTTATTATTGGTTCATAGGTTGGTACTAGGCTATCAGCCCTAGGGCCTATACAAGCCTAGCCAGAACAATTCCCTGGCTATTTTTTCCCACACTATTTACTTCCCTGGACTCCTGTCTAGCAGGACGACTGACGTGATCCCTGGGGTGAATTTCCTTTCTCCCATCCAATCGTCAAGGTTCCTTTTGTAGAGGACCAAAGAGGCACTCTGCTTGACATGTATGGGCAATCTATTCCAGAGTCTGGGGAGTCTCTGGGTCAGGAACCTATCCCTCCAGCATGTTTTGTTTATTGTGATGATGAGGTTTAGATCCCTGGAGCGTGTGGCTCTGAGGGATTGGGATTTCTTTAAGTGTAGCATGTCCAACAGCTCTGGGTTTGACATGTCCTTGTATGTTAAGCAGAGATCACCTCTGAGTAGATGATATGCGACAGAGTATAGCTGGAGTTTTTTAAGGTGGTCAGAGTAGGGCATCTGCTTTAGGCCTGTGATTCTTTTAGTGAGGTATTTCTGCGGCCTTTCCAGTTGTTGCAGATGTCTTGAGAGGTACATACCAAACGAGGCATTGTATTCTATAATGGGTCTAATGAGGGATGAGTACAGTGGGACAATGACCTCCTTTTTTCTGGATGAAAAGCCCTGAGTGATGAGGTGTGCCACATAGAAGGATTTCCTGACTGTTGTGGCGATGTGGTTATCGAAGGTGAGACCACTGTCTACCTGTGTCCCTAAGTCTCTTATCACACTTTCAGTGTTTAGTGTACTGCCACCTATATGGTAATTCACGGATACATGTTTTTTCCCAAAGGGGATAACTATACATTTCCTGGCATTGAGCTCGAGTCCATGGCTCTGACACCAAGCATCTGTTTCTATGAGGCCCTTTTGTAGAGTATCCACATCATTTGGGGATTCAATAATGGCTCCCAGTTTGCAGTCATCTGCGCACTTTGTTATCCAGAGTCCCTTAGTGTTGGCCTGTACTTCAGAGAAGTAGATACCAAACAAGAGCGGTCCCAGGACTGAACCCTGAGGTACTCCACTTGCCACTTGTCTGGAGCTGGATTTGGAGTAGGCTACTTTTACAGTGTGGGTTCTATCAGTAAACCAGTTAGCAACCCATTGGGTAACGTAGGGATTAATGCCCAGCTTAGTAAGTTTATTTATGATTCCAGAGTGGGGGGATGGTGTCAAAGGCCTTGGCAAGGTCTAGATAGGCTGTGTGGACTACCTTACCCTTGTCCATGGCTCTGGAGACTGATTCGAAGAAATCAATCAGGTTCAGGAGACAAGATCGGCCCTTCACGAACCCAAACTGGGTGGGGTCCAGTGTTTGAAGGTTGCCAATGTCTTTGTTTATAAGTTCCATGATAATACGCTCCATGGTCTTGCAGATAAGGCTTGTCAGACTGATGGGACGGTAGTTTACGGGATCCAAGGTGGATCCCCCCTTGTGGAGTGGGATAACTGTAGCTCTGCGCCATTCAGTGGGCACGAAACCTGAGGTGAGGCTATGATTAAACATGCCACTTAGGTGAGGTGCCAGTTCATATTGTAGTTCATGTAGTACACAGCCCGGGATGTCATCTTGTCCCATGGATGTTGTATTCTTAGCTTTGGAGAGTGCGTTTTTTACCTGTGTGGCCGTTACCGGAATTTGGCAATCTTCAGGTATTGAGATGGGCCATTTAGGGGGTGAGAGGGGGGTGAAGTTGGCACTGAATCAATCTGCCAGTATATTGGCAATATCCTTGGGATCAGTATATTTAATGCCATTCTGTTTTAGCTCAGAGCAGATCTGAGCATTGCCATTTAGATTCTTGACATAGTTATAGAATGCCTTGTGGTTGTCTTTGGAATCTTTGGCAATTTTATTTTCGTAACTAGCTTTGGAGGATTTCATGAGGGATTTCAGTTTCTTACTGAGGCTGGTAAGGAAGTTTTTTGCATCCTGGGATTTTCCTCTTTTCTGCAACAGTTTCTTCATTTTGTTGTAAAGTTTGTTTATTGCAGAGGACCACCAGATTGGCTTCCTTTTTTTGGATGAGAGCATCTTGGTTCTATTTGGGATGGCACGATTCATGCATGAATGGATGTGCTCGTACAGTGCCTTAGTGAAGGATTCAGCAGTTGAACTTTCAGTTCCCGTCTGCATGGGTGTCGAAGTTTGTCACTTCTGACTTGAGTAGCATGAAGTTGGCTTTGGAGAAGTTTTTTATGGAGGTTTCCTTACTGGGGGGTGGGGGTGGGATGTGGATGTTACGGGTGATTAGCTTATGGTCAGACCTGACTAACGAGGGGGTGACCATAGGTGTGGAGCATCGCTTTCCCATGTTGGTAATGACCAGGTCTAGGACATTGGAGCCCCTGATGGGACTATGGATTAGTTGATCCAAGGCATTGGAATTTATGAATTCCAAGAACCGTTGTGCAAAGGTGTTGGTACATGAGTAGTTTTCCCAGTTAATGGCATGGTACTTAAAATCACCCAGTATTAGGGTGTCTGGTTCTATCTTAATATTTTCCAGTACATTTAGAAAGGTGTAGTGAGAATCTTGGGGTATGGTGGGGGATCTGTAGCAAGCTACAATTTGGATTGCAGTCTTACCTAGTGTTAGTTGCACCTGGAGAATTTCAGACACATTGTGTTGGGCAACTAGCCTGATGATGTGAATATCCTTGGTGAATATTGACACTTCTCCACCTTTAGTGTTTTGGTCCTGCTTTGGTGGCCGAAAAGTGTGGTAAGAGTTGTAGCCTGGTATTGCATGGGTACTCTCTGGAGCCTTGAACCAGGTCTCAGTTACTGCACAGATATCGATGTTCTCCATTTTTAGCAGTGCCTCGAGAGAGTGCATTTTGAGGTTTAGACTTCTAGCATTGAGTAGCATTACCTTCAGATTTTGCATGCTTGTACCTGTTACGGTGGTGGTTTTGTCCTTTGAACTTTGCCTAAAAAAGGCACTATAGGGGGTGGCAAAAGCCTTAGCCAGTAACCTGAATCCCAGGGGCGACAGGTGCAGACCATCTATGGCAAAGCATCGTGGTCTGTCAATCATGTCGTCCCAGGCAGACAGATACTGGATCCCCTGTGAATGACACCAGAAGCTTAGCCAATTGTTGAAGTTTTATTTACATTTATTTATTGTGGTGGTGTGCTGTAGTTTCCTAAAGAAAACATCCAAACAAAAGAGAGACAGAAACAGAGGATGAGTCAAGTGTAACAGTCTCTCTGTTCAAACTTAACTGAAGAGATCTATTATAGTCAGAAGGCCAGAGTACATATCTCGAGGATTGTAATCCTTTTATTTCTACTGTTAATCCCAAACATTGTAAACGTAAAAATTATTTAATTCATTAAGGAAGAAGAAATGCAGCAATATGTTATATAAAAGTAAAATATGTCATATCTAAGCAATACTCTGTACACTCTTCCATCCCCTGCTGTGCTACTAAAAAAGTATGTTTACTGGCAGCTAGTGTAGACTGTTAAGGCCTGAACTGTTAATAAGCTGCTTCCTGTAACTATAGGGATTGGTTCCTTCTACCTGCACTTGACTACTGGATGAATCTGAGCAAGTCACTGAACCACACAGTACTTTTTGTTTTTTAGCCTCTAGTCTCCTCCTTTTCTTCAGGAAACACATTTATTTAGCTTCCACTATGAGTGGATAAAAGCAAATGCACTGAGGGTCAGAATCCAGGAACTGCATTTGCTGAAAACATCCTGCCAAAAAAAAAAAAAAAAAAAAACACTTTTTAAAACTCCCCCTGCACCCACTGATGGGGGGGCAAGCCCTCTACCTCCCCCCAAACACATGGAGGAAGTCTGATTGTCAGTGAGTTAAAGTTCTGGCAGTACAAACTCTAGAGATCAAGAACTGTCAACTAGTAGGATAACCATTTATTTGTTACAATAAATACATTTCACTTTTACTTATTGCTGGGTATATCTCCATTTCTGGGAATTACAAAACAAAACAAACAAAAAAAAGAAGCACTGTATTTTTTACTTATGACAAACTGCTCACAGCTGAAAATGTGCTCTTACATCCAAGTCATTTAACATTTAAAACAATTCTCATGATAGCAAGAAAAACAAAACACAGTCAATTATTTCAGGGTTTCCTTCTGATTAGCTTCTGATTTTTAGTCTCCAGTTTCCTCTTTTTCTTCAGGAAACACGCAGTTTCTTTGAAGTACATACTTACAAACCAGATATAATCCTTAAACTATTCTAAAGTGCTTGTGGTTACACTTTATCTTTCCTGTGTTCACTTTACAAGTGCAGTTACATATAGTTAATGTTAAGTGATGCTAGCTTTACATGAATTTACATCTCTGTTTCCTGCGAGAATCAGTTATGTAATAGTGGAAAGGAAGAAATAATGAAGAAGGAAACAGAATACAGATATAGAAATAAGGAACTGCACAATATACCACGACTCATACACAAGTGATAGAAAAGAACAGTGAAACAGCCTGTTATCCAATTATTTTTACTGAACAAATGACACAAAGCTGTTTCATGCAGTCACTCATCTCTTAGGAACAGCAGACAAGGAGTTCAAAAAAGAAAGCTTTCATAAATCAGGCAGGTAGTGCATTCCAAAAACCCTAATGTAAAGGTGTCCTGGGTTAAAAGCACTCTAAAACTGTTATAATAGTGCCTTGCAAGACCTAGCAACAATGTCCAAATTTTACTGCTTGGTGAAAGCATGAAGTGTACACCATGAAGAAGATACATCAGATATTGTAGCTGTACAACTACTTTATGCTTAATCATGTATCTTGCTGAATATTTACTATGTCTTTGTTTCGTCTTTCTTTGTAAACAACAGATCTCTGGCTCACTGTGACTACCTGGTTAACAAGCACTATAAATAAAAGAAAAATTATTGTGACCCAGAAATTAGTCTATATTGGCATGGATTTTCATCTGAGTAAGAAAGCTTCGGTTGGTGAACTAGCAACAAAAACAGTAGGTATACACGGTCGGTAAATTAGATACAGAGGTGTAGCTACCTTTCTGGCACCATGGGCCATTCCCTGAGCTGCCGCCCCCTTAATTTTAAGTTGAGTTAAAAAAAAAACAAAACAAACAAAAAAAAAAAAAAACACACACAAAATAAATAAATAAATTAATTAAAGGTACTTATGTACTTCAGGTCCAAAACAAATCCTTTCTCTACTTTAAACTGCAGGAAGCTGCTTACTACAAGTGTAACACTGGTGGTTTGTTGCAGATAACACGGAGCACTGAGTGCTTCAGTCCTCACTGAAAATGCATTATCATCTCGTGCCCAGGGCATCTGCCCCCTTCACCTTGCCGAAGCTGCTCCTCCGATTAGATATCTCACACAACCTGAAGTAGGGGAAATAGTGGTAACTTCAGAGCACATAACACAGCTAAAACGTCTATGTATATCTGCCAAGGAAAAACTATTAGGGTCTTGCAGTGCTTTGCAAAGACAAACACAAGGAGAAGTAAACAAAAAATATAATTTTCTTAAAAAGTTCATAATTTCTGTAAAATAAAATCTCTGTCTTTCAGGAAAAAAAAAACAGTAAGCATCAGAGACCCTAAAATTTAAAAATCACAAACTGAAATCACAGGCAGCCAAAAAAGTACAGTTTTGTACCTACCATAAATGTAGATGTTCGAAGATCCACATTGCTGCAGTCCTTACACTTGGGTAGTCCGCTGTCCTCGGTCGGCCCGAATATCAAAGTATAAGGCTGACGTCGGTCAAGGCGCATTTGACTGACATCAGAACGTCAGGGTACAAATGCGCATGACCGACGTCATATCCTCAGTCTTTTCTTGCCCCAGATGTCAGAAGACCCTAAAAATAAAGGTCAAAACCAAAAGACAGCAAACAACCAACCAACCACCCTTGCACTAATTATATGTACAATATATACAATATACACAATATGTACAACCCAACCCACACAACCACCTCTAACTACAGAGGGAAGGAGGAGGAATTGGACTGCAGCAATGTGGATCTTGAACATCTACATTTATGGTAGGTACAAAACTGTACTATGTTCTTCATCTCACATTGCTGCAGTCCTTACACTTGGGTAGAATCCCAAAGCAGAGGTAAGGGAGGATGGCTAACTACAAGGAAGCAGGAGCTGCCAAAATGCCCTGCAAAACAGCAGTGGCAAAACCAGCCCTGGATTTAGAGTAAAGTGGCAGGTGATAATGCCTAGAGAAAGTATGCACTGAACTCCAAGTAGCTGCCTCCAAAATATCCTTGGTTGCCACTCCCTCAAAAAGCTGTTGAAGTGGCAGTAGCCCTAGTGGAATGAGGCCTAATCCCAGCTGGAATCTCCTTGCCATGATGGGAATAACAGAAAGCAATGCAAAACCCAATCCACTTAGAAATAGTTTGTTTTGACACAGGCTTGCCCTGAGAACTCAAAGCAAAAGAAACAAACAACTGCTGAGACTGCCTGAACCCTTTAGTTCTGTCCAAATAATAACACAACTGCCTGTGTACATCTAAAGTGTGCAAAATCTTTTCCCCTTTATTTTGGGGATTTGCATAAAAAGTAGGCAAACGAATAGTTTGGTTTAAAGCCACACTAGAAACCACCTTAGGCATAAAGGAAGGATTAGTACGTAATGATACCCTATCCTTATGGAAAATCAAGAAAGGCTCAACCGCCATAAGGGCCTGCAATTCAGAAACCCTTCTTGCAGAGGTAATGGCCAACAAAAAAGCAGTCTTCCATGACAAATATTTCAACTCAGAAGTAGCTGCAGGCTCAAAAGGTTGTAGAGTGAGTTTCTCCAACACAAAATTGAGATCCCAAGCAGGAGTAGGAGCTCTTCGTGGGGGTCTTATATTCTTTGCCCCTCTAAGAAATTGCTTGAACAAAGGATGAGAAAACAATGGTGGGTCGCAATCATAGTGAGCGAAATTGCTGCAGCATGAACTTTAATAGAAGAGAAAGACAAACCTTTGTCTAGTAACTCAGTAAGATATTGAAGAGCCACACACAAATTAGGCTCAGAAACATCAAAATCTTTTGCTGCACTCCAAAATAAAAATTTCTTCCATTTGTCTGCGTACACTTTCCTTGTACTAGGCCTTCTAGCTTCCAAAATAACATTCAAAACTTGCTGAGGAAGTGGAGGCCCACTATGGTCCAAAACAGAATATGCCAGGCTGTTAGGTGCAGAGATTGAAGCTTGACATTGAGCAAATGGCTGTCCTCCTGTGACAACAGGTGTGGAATCAAGGCAAAGGCCATGGAGGCTTCCGTACCAGACTTCTCAGTAATGGGTACCAGTGCTGTCGAGGCCAATCCGGAGCTATTAAAATCATCCTTGGCTTGTCCTGTCTGACCTTTAGAAGTACCTTTGGGAGGAGAGGCAGAGGTGGAAAGGCATACACATGAAGATTGCTCCAATTGAAAGAAAGAGCATCCACTCTCCAAGCTGTGGGATGAAACCTTTTTGTGCAAAACTTTGGCAGCTGATGGTTTAGTGGAGAAGCGAACAGATCTATGTCTGGAGTTCCCCATGACACTGTCAATTTCTGAAATACATGAGGATCCAATTTCCACTGTGGGGATCCATAATTGCCTCCTCAACACATCTGCTAAGGAGTTCTGTGCTCCTGGCAGAAACCTTGCCTGAAGATTGAGCTGTAAACTGAGAGCAGTCTCCCACAAAATCATTGCTTGCCTGCATAGAGGATAAGAATCGTTCCCCTTGCTTGTTGATGTACCACATGACAGTTGTGTTGTCTGTTAGAATCAACACCTGCCCTGGAAGAAGTAATTCCTTGAAAGCTATTAATGCAAACTGGACTGCTAACATCTCCTTCATGTTGATATGTAGATGTTGTAGTCTGGCAGGCCACTTGTCTTGTATCCACTGTCCATTTAGATGAGCTCCCCAAGCTTTGTCTGAGGCATCTGTCGTTAAAATCTGACTCGCCTCTGGCCGGGTCACAGAGAGTCCCTTGTTTAGGTGACATTCCTGAGCCCACCACAAAAATTCCTTTTGAATGCAAGGTATCATTTGAATGACAGTGTCCAGATCCTGGCAGTGCTGTGTCCATACATTTTTGAGATACCATTGTAGCTTCCTCATATGCAGTTTGGCATTGAGAAGCACCAGAATACAAGATGCCATGAACCCTAAGACTTGAAGGACTGTCCTTGCAGTCAGCCCGGACTGATGAGATAGCTGATGGAAGTAAAGGGATAGACTCTTTTGTTTGTCCGGGGTTAAAAAGGCCATCTGGGACGCTGTATTCAGTCTCACACCCAGAAAGCACATGTCCTGAGAGGGTACTAGACTGGACTTTATTTCGTTCACAGAATACCCCAGGCATCTTAGCACTGCTATCACATATTCCAAATGATGAAGAAGCTCTTCCCTTCCTTGAGCCAGAATCAGGCAGTCGTCCAAATAAGGATAGATCTGTATTCCTTTTAGCCTGAAGAAAGCTATCACTGGAGCCAGAACTTTCGTGAACACTCTGGGCGCAGTAGATAAGCCAAAGGGCAATGCAGAGAACTGATAGTGAGAAGTCCCAGCTCGAAAACGCAGATACTTCCTGCAACTTAGTCTGATAGGAACATGAAGGCAAGCCTCCTTGAGATCCAAAGTTACCATCCAATGATCTTTGCCCAGCAGAGGTAAAAGCTGCTGCAACATCAACATTTTGAACTTGGGAATGTCCAGATAAGTGTTTAGGATAGATAAATCCAAAATTGGTCTCCACGTGTTCCCCTTCTTTGGTACTAGGAACAGGCGAGAATAAAATCCTAGGCCCACTTCTGGCATAGGGACCGGCTGTATGGCCCCTATTTGGAGCAACAGAGAAACTTGCTTGTGAGCCTCTATTCTTTGTTGAGGAGGAACGTCTGGCATGCCTTTGAAAGGAGGCAAGGTATGGAAATAAAACCTGTAGCCGTGGTGTATGATATCCAATACCCATCTGTCTTGGGTAATTAAACTCCAATTTTCTTTGAAAAGTGCCAACCTTCCTCCCAAAGGTGCTGCCAGACGAGAAGGCTCTGGCAGCTGAAAAGGTAGGTCATTGGGTCTGTTTACGAAAGGACTGACCCCTGCCCTCACCCGAAGACTGTGCAGGAGAACTCCCTGTTCTAGGCCTGAAAGAGCCCTGAGCTCTACCCCTACCACGTCTATACCCCTAGACTGGGAATCATAAGAAGGATACGTCCACCCCTTAGTAGGCCAATTTCTACTAAACTTTGGAGGCTGGACCTGCAAAAAATCTTTAACAGTCTGCATAGACTTAGCCTTGTCTTCCATTTTCTTTAAAACTGCCTCAACAGGAGAACCAAACAACACGTCAGATTGCAAAGGAGCATCTAAAATCCTTGTTTTAACATGGTCAGACAAATTCTGATCCCTCAGCCAGGCGTGCCTGCGAAGAACTGACCCAGTGGCAGCCACCCTAGACGAGGCCTGTACAGCATCAAAACCACATTGCAAAGAATGCTTACCCACCTGTTCAGAAACATGTACTAAATCTTGCAACTCTTTACAATCAATACCTTCTGCCAGAGCATCAACCTTAGCCTTCAATTGTGAAAGGAGATAGTTTTGGTATTTCAACATGTGAAACTGGCAATTCAAAGCCCTCATAGCAAGAGTGGAAGAAGTATAAACTTTCTTTCCCCATCTATCCAAGGCCCTGGCTTCTTTGTCTGCAGGAACCGGATTCTTTACAACAGAAGCCTTAACACCTTTAGGCCCCTGGCTAACAGTTTCTGGGTCTGCCCTAGGACTCTTAAAAGAAACTTATGAGCTTCAGGCACCCTGTAATACCTATCCGGTTTAACAGGAGCAGGAGGCAAAGAATCAGGATTAAGAGAAGCCTCTGTAAAAACATCTTCCACTACATCCAAAACAGGAGGTATAGCCAAAGGCCTATGCTGGGGTAAAACAAAAATTCCTTAAGCCTTTTCCTGGAATCAGAGAAGTCCTGACCTTCCCACTTAAAATGCTCCCTCATGGAATGAAGAGTTTCTGAAAAGAAAAATCCTCAGGAGGAGAAGCAGAAGGAGTAGAATCATCCACATCAGAATCAGAATAAGGAGAGTACTCCTGCAAGTCTTCAGCCGAAGACTCTGAAACATCTGAAGCCTGCTCAAAACTCCCTAGCTCAGGCTCCACCCTAGGTCTCTTATCAGGAGGGGGCATAGAACCCCTAATCAAAGTAATCAAATCTTCTGCCATTTTAAGCATATGCTTCTTGGGCACAGTTCCAGAAGAACTAGGGGTGACACCAATTGAAACTGAACCTGGCCTGCCCCTGGGAGAAGCCTTTGAAACAGAAGGAGAGGGCCTAGCCACCCTAGGAAGGGAGGGAGTATAGTAACCTGAGAAGCCCCCTCAGCCTGACCTGCCTCCTGAGAGGCCACATCTTGCAATAATAAAGTCTCACCCTGGGAACACAAAGAAACCTCCGGTGGAGCCACCGGCTCCACCGACACCTCTAAAGAACCGGCGTCCGGTACAGACGGTTCTTCTAGCCTAGGCTTAACTGCTTTGTCCTTGCGCTTCTTCGAAGAAGCGGGCGTCGGAGCATCCGACGGCATTTTATAATTGCACCGCTTCCCAAAGACTAACCTGGCACAATCCAACCTTCTCTTTATAGTGCGTTATTGAATCTAGCACAAGAGCGACAGCCAACAACGTCGTGCTCAGGCCCTAAGCAAGGAATACACAAAGTATGATAATCTCTATGCGGTATCTGTTTCCCACAAGAAATGCAATTATTGACTTTTTCTGACATCCGGTAAATCACTGAGGCAAGAAAAAACTAAAATATTCCCCAACGGGGTACTTAGCCAACTTTGAACTCGGTCTGAAACTTCGAAAACGAAAAATCTCAGAACGCCAACCGGCACTTGCAATACTGCTTCTGCATCGGACCATGCGGCAAAAAAGACTGAGGATATGACGTCGGTCATGCGCATTTGTACCCTGACGTTCTGATGTCAGTCAAATGCGCCTTGACCGACGTCAGCCTTATACTTTGATATTCGGGCCGACCGAGGACAGCGGACTACCCAAGTGTAAGGACTGCAGCAATGTGAGATGAAGAACATCTATACTCTGCAACAAAAGAATAGTACAGAAGATGCAAGAAAATGAAGTGAGCTCTCCAAGAAATTATATTTTCACCCCTGCAGTGGACAGACAGATCAAGGGCATGATACGTAAAATACTTGGCGCCTGGGTACAGTTCAGAGAGAAAATGTCCACATTACACACCTTTTATGAGCAATTAGCATGAGCTAATAACAAAAATATACTCTAACATTGAACTACATATAAATCAATAGCTGATCACCATGTTAACTACATAATACAATATTTACAGTGTACTGAAGTTATACAAAAAATATTCAGCATTATTTTATGGTTTATGTATAAAGTCATGTCAGAACTGCAGTACACAGATAACAGATGAGGAATATACATGTTATATTCAACCAGTTATTCACTTGAGACATGTAAGTAGGTAAGAAAGCCTAATGATTTTATGATACATGCTTGATTTAGCTACACAGGAGGGGACTTATTAATGATCCTGTTACAAGAGCTGGGTTGTTTTGCTGACAGATATGATTTAATTGGGATTTTAAAATATAGATGGGAAATTATTAGACTAAGAAGGGGGCTTAGTAATGGGAGTGTTATAAGTGCAGGATCATTGTGCTGACAGGCATGCTTTCAAAGTGATTTGAAATAGTAGATGAGATGAGATATTTCTATTGTTTGTTGGGATGTTTAACAACATATACAGAGTATAGACAGTTGCCATTATGATATTAGATTTTTGAATAAGCACTAAGTTTTTGCTCAGTAAACACAGTTCCCTGTGGGGCAAGTATCAGATTAATAAGTGGATTGAGGCATAGCATCTGTCTGGGCTGTAGAAGATACTGTGGGCAGCCTTAATATGACTGTAGGCCAATAAGATTAGGTAGTTCCAGCCAATCAAGGGACTGGAATGTTATGTGAATGATTAATGTGGTCACTTTCCAACTTTACAACCATGTTATATGATTGTTCCCATTTAGCTAGATGACAGAACTGTAGGTTAGCCGAAACTTCTGAAGCATCCAGGAAACTATTAAGCAGATGGGTTTAAAAGATGGTCCTACATGCACATATAGTCCAAAAGAAAAGGTATGACTTTGTAAAGAAGCCTTAGTATATGTTTTTTTAACAGCATATTGGAAATGCTGACTGAATATTAATTTGTGGTCTATTATTACATCTAATAGTTTTGTGTTTTATACTAGTTCAATTCTAGTATTATAGTTTGATAACATTTTTAAGTTAGCAGTTTGAATGTAGGTTTGGAGGTGAAAATATATTTTTGATTTCTTTGGATATAAGAGTAGTTTAGATTGCTGAGGGCATTTTTCAGTTTTTGTAAAAGCATGCTGTAGGTCATCTTGGAACTGTTTGACTGAAACAGGCTGTACATGTTAGTGTTTAATCATTTACATACTGGATCATATTTGCTGGAAGAGAGGCTGCATGCATGCATTTTATTTATAAATATATTAAAGAGTAACAGTTCTGATAGTGAACCTTGTTGTATGCCAAAAATTGTTTCCCGAGGAGTTGACAGCTCATCTACCCAACATACTGTGTGGTGGCTAAGCAACTTTTAAACCAGCTGGTTGTACTGTTTGTGAGGCCCAGTTCTTTGAGTCTATGTAATAATATCGTAAACTAGACAGTATCAAATGCTTTGGATAGATAAAAAAATGGGGATGCAACCATTTTATCTTGTTTTATTTTTTCACTGACATAGTCTATGAAAGTTAGTAATGCTGTTCCCGTGCTGTGGTTTGATCTATATCAATATTGTGTTATGGAAAGCAATTTGTTCTTTGTTAGGTAGTTGATTAACTGTAGGTAAACAAAAGTATTTATGGAAAAGATAACTAAAGGGCTGTGATTGCCAGCACAAGATATTTGCCTCCTTTATGTAAGGGAATAATGAATGACTATCTCCACATTTTTTGGGACTATAACTTCTTGGAGACAACAAAATACAAGTACAGATACTGGGTATGCAATGGCATCTGCATCTATTTTGAGGTATTCCACAGGAAGGCTGTCTGCAGCAAGAGAAGTGGGTTTAAGTTTTTGAATAGGTTTTTCCTACCCCACTAGTAGGTGTTGTGATATGTGAGAAGGTGGCAGTGACATCACCAATAACACTTACTGCTGTACTGGATGTACAGAGTATATTAAAGGAGTTAACAGCATTTATGTAGAAAAAAATTAAATCTGCATGTCATGTTACAATTTGTTTTATCTGTGAAAGGTCAGTGATGTGATTTTTTTAACCAGGCCAAATAAGGCTATTGACCGCTGATCAAAACTGTTTTGGAACTTTACTGTGGTTTTCCTGTAGAACATTATAACAGGTTTGCGTAGATTTTAGAATGGCATTCTTATAAGTTTCACAAGTGCTGACAGTGTTGCCAATTGTTTTTTTTTTTTTTTTTTCCTAAATGCCATTTTCCAATCCTTACTCTGTCATGCATTGGCTTTACCTTATACATGGCTGATGCAGGTTTTTATTTGATTCTTTTTCTGCACTGAGATGCAAGATGGTTTAATGTGGAAATATTACAAATGAGTCTGTTTTTTGTTCCCCAAAATAAACAAAATTATGAAAAAAGAAGTATTTGTTTAACAATGAGATAGTCACACAATTTATCTTTTGGTGGATGAAGCAAGATGTTCAACACTGTGCATAAAGTGGTTAGCCTGAAATGGCAGAACTACAGATTCCGTTATCAGTAAACATATCACATATCCTGCTGTACCACTGTATTGGCAATGACATGATTCATATATTAACACAATGAAATGTAAACCACTGTTAAAGTAGTCGTTATGCTTAGTTTCTGCCTTTTTATAAGTCATAACACAGCTAATAAACTAATGTGTTTGTCAAATCAATCTAAGTAAAGCAACATGGTAATGAAGGACACAGTAGATATGAGGTAGAGTTCTGTTGCTATTTGTTACTCTCATTTCTGCATGCTAGGACATGAGGTGAGAGCTCATAAAATATATATCTATAGCTTATCCTACAAGTTTTGTTTTTATATATATTTTTAGCACACATGCATGTACTACTGTCTCCCAGCCCCTTGAACATATTTAGCTTTTTAAAAAAGTAAGCAGTGTGAGCCTGACACATATTGATTACTGGGATAGGGCTACTGAAAATGTGAAGTGCTTGTTAACTAGTAGAGAGTACTGCATCTATCTGACAAACAACTCTGCACTATTGTACATCTGGCTGAAATACAAGCTTTTCCCTTCACCAATGTTCAGTGACATCAACACTAATTTATGTAAGAAAAGAGGATTCAAGGATATTCCCGAGAAGACAAAGTCCTAAGAGGTTAGAATTACAAGATCAAACTTTTAGAAACCAAACTTAAGTTTCCCTAACATCTAAAAGAAGTTCAATTGTATAAATGCATGTGTTTATATAGTATATTGACACAAAAATGACTTATGAACATACACTGAAAGCATTTGCCAAAGACAATAAGTTGATTACTGTCTTCTCCATCATTGGTGTAGACAAACTTAGATTTTTCTCTTAGAAGCTTATAAAGCAAACTTTCAATGTTACAGTGTTACAGGTTTACAAACTCAAAGCTTTACTAAAGGCTACCTATCAAGGAACTTGTCTGCTGATGATTTTGCTTGAACTTTTAAGTGTTCAGCTAAATGATACATCAGGTGGACTGATTATTGACACTGTACTGCAGAATAAGTGGGGTGTTGCACTCCTGAATGTGTTGTCCTCCACATGAGATGCTAAACTGAGGTCCCATTCCTTGAGTTGGCGGTAGGTCAGGTTGAGATAAAAGATCCCATGGCACCAATTAAAAACAGGAGGGGGTCCTTTATTTATATATAAGAAGAACTCTTATATACATATTTACAAATGTACAAATATATAGATATACAAATATATTTACATATATTCATAATTTCCTTTACAATAATACTAACTTTTCATCCCCATTAGCCACCCACTCCTTTTTCCATAACCACCATCTCATTTTACTTGCTACTGTTGCTAAAATCCATTTACCATTAAACATGTAATTTATCATTTCATTCCATATAAACCAATGACACGATAAAAAACAAAAAAACAAACTAAGTGCCAGCACGTATCAGTCCCTATAAGCACAATTCTGGTTATAATCCAGTAAATTGACTTAAATCAAAAGCAACTGCAAAGAATAAACGAATAATCCTTTCAATTACACAACATAGGATTTCATCCCGCTACAAAACCGGAACTTCTTCAGATAAAGCATTTACACAAGAGAAAATCATTTGAAATGGCATTGAACTAATAAAATCACATACAACAGAGCTACCAACTTCTCAGTTTTTATACAATCCTTTGTTTAATCTCTTCCCACATATCCTTAGCTGCCACACCAGAATCATTTTTAATCCATACTCATAAATACTTCATTTTATCATGTCCCCATAAATATGGATATTACTGAACAAATTCATGTGTGGGTGCATAACTTACCACTACTGCCTTTGTTTTAGCTTCATTAATTTTGTATCCTGAAAATATATGAAACCATCTCAAAATGTTCCACAACACTGCAATGTCCTTTTCTGGTTTTATCAGGTATAAAATAATATCATCTACAAATAGAGCCAGCTTTTCTTGATTACCATGCCAATTATATCCTTGAATTTCTGAGTCCCTTATTTTCATTGCTGATGGTTCTAAACACAATGGAAACAACAAAGGAGAAAGAGGACACCCCTGCCTGGTTCTTTTGCTCAAGCAGAAAAGAGAAGAAACCACCCACTTTAATTTTCACCTCTGATCCCTCATATTGCCTCCTAATCAGCCTTATTTTATCAGAGAATGCAAATGCTTCCATTGCCCTGCTTATAAACTCCCAGCTTACTCTGCCAAATGCTTTTTCTGCATCAGGACCCACCAACAACAGTGGTATTTTCTTACATTCTGCTTCCCTCCGTATCATCAATGTTCCGTTAATGTTGTCAAATGTTTGCCTCCCCTCCACAAAACCACACTGACCCATATCTATCAATTTTGGCATCAATTTTGCCATTCTTTTAGATATTATAGACCAACACTCTACAATCATGGTGTATTACTGAAATGAGCCTGTATGAAGCTGGATCTGATGGATCTTTACCCTCTTTAGGTATTATGGCTACCACCACTTTCTTCTAGGATGTTGGTACTTCTCCTCCTCTTAAAATACTGTTAAACAAAATCTTCCATGTCCTTATCATTTTTTTCCCTCCTAGTTTCCAAACTTCCACAGGAATACCATATATTCCTGGGGACTTTCCTGTAGAGAATTGAGCCTCATCTACCTCTAACCCTGGTATATTTAATTCTTCCATAAACATTTCCAGTTGTACATTTTCTTGATTTCCATATTTCTCTGCTTTACACAGACTTTCATAGAATTTCCAAAATATTTCTAATACTTTTACATGATCTTTTGTTACCTTCCTTGTTATTGGTTCTCTATGCTTAGCAACAGCCCTTTGTACTTTCTGTTGCCTGAGATGTTGTGCTAAAAGTTTTTGTGCTCTAGAGTTATCAAAAAAACAGATGCTTAACAGCAATCTTTCTAATCTTATGCATATTATCATCACTTATTTTTTGTTTAGCATTTTGCAGTTGTTCCTCTTCTTGTTCTGTGGAATTCCCCCTTATTTGCAATATTTTAACATTTGTCGGTTCCTCTGAATAATTATTGTTAATTCTTAACCATATCTCCCCTTCTTTTATTTCCAGCCTATTTTTAAACTCCATTTTATCCCACTCCTTAGGTATATATTCAGAGAAATTTCTACCTCGTCTAATGGCTCCTGAATAATTTCCACTACCCATTCCTTAAAATCCTCTATTTCGAACAGACAGGTGGGAAACAGTCAGTGCCTCATTTTTATTTCATTACTCTGTTGTGAAGGCTGCCAGCCTAGCTAAATAGAATTTTGTAGATAATTCTATATCACTGTAAATATCAATATAATCCACAGGCTTGTTTTATAAATGTAAAGATTAAACTGTATGTTGTACTGAGCTTCAAAAATTAACAACAGTACACCCTGCTGGAGGAAAGCTGTTATGTAAGGAATCTTACAACTGTGTTTGATCTCAAGCTTGGAGACAGGATGTCTGGACCAGCAAATTCTTTCTATTGTTTTAAGACAGAGATAATTGCTAGATTTTACATGCAAAAGTGTCTGCTATTGCTGTGGCTTCCTGGCCAGGTGCAGCTTAAAAAGAATTGTAAATTCTGACTTTCTGTTAGCCTAGGAAATAAATGAGAAGTGATTAAAATGATGTAATGTGAAATGACTCAGTAGTACTGGGTGCTATCAATTTAAGACCTTCTCAGAGAGAACGATTGAGCATTTTGGATTTTGTCTGTAGCTGACAACAACTCAACAGCACTTTGCCTTGTAAGTAAAGTTATTTAGGACATAGTTTCTCTTAGAGTTAGATAGGAATTTAGCCAGATTAGTCTAGCTGTTTTCTATATTTATGCCAGCCTATCCTACAATATTGTTTTAAAGTTCATGTTTTTCTGAACTCTTGATTAGCACTGTGTTGAATTGATGAGATTTGTCTTGTGTTTTTATTATTTATTAAATATTTTTAAACCTTTCAACTGTGGCTGTTTTGTGAAGAGATAATTTAAGCTTTAGAGTACTTGCATGTATTTGGTGATACTGTCAAGCCACTCCAACAGTCTTGCTGATCAGTCACACTTACTATTTGGATAACAGTAACATTACACAGTGAAATTGGTCACCCTTTGGGAAGGGCCTTATAGTAGCTCATATTAGTGGTTGGTGGCAGTCTGTACTACCTTATAGTCTGGGGAGAAAGGGGGCACAGCTGGAGAACCTGTGCCAGCCTTCCCCAGGAGTGTCTGTGTGTTTGTATATAAATCAAGTCTTAAAGTGTGTGTGTCAGCTACTTGGGCAGGGACACAAAGCACTGGTTGGACAGAGAGGGTGCTGGAGGTTTTAGCTTGACCACTAGGCTGACATCTGGACCCTATAGCTGTGACAGTAGGGAGTCTTATTGGGGACCTGGAGAGAAAGGGAGAAACCAGCCCCAGACTAACTGTGATCTCTGTGTGCTCTTAAGGGAAACTGTACTTTACTGTGTAGGTACTTGTTATCCTTCCCAATGTGCATGCCCCTCACTGGTGCTAGTGGTGAAGATTGAGGCCCCGTGATTATTGGGGCAGTGCCCAGGCATCACATATTAATTGTTTGGCAGTGGTGGGATATCCACATCAAATATTAATTGTTTGATAGTGGTGAGTTAGCCACATCACATACTAATTGGCTTGTAGTGGTGTGGATAGTGAATTCCTGTAGCTTGTGTACAGTGATCACTGGAGGTGTTTTTGTACTCTAAATCAGCCATGCAGTGAACATTCTGAGTTCAAATCACAATTGTTTTATTTCTTTTGTTAGCTTAGTCAGGGAGAGCAGGCAAGCATGTCAGCAGAGGAGTATGGCAAGCTGACAAGGAGCCAGCTGGCTGAGATGTGCCAAGCTAAAGGACTAGGGCATGGAAACCTGACTAAAGCAGACATGATTGCAGATTTGGTCACAGCTGCATCAGAGAATAGCAACCAGGAGGATGATCAGATTATCTGTGAAGATGTACAACACTCAGAGAATGGATAGCTCAACCTTTCTGCATAGGACTTAAAAATCCATCTGGAGCTAAAGAGACTTGAGTTGGAGGCCAGGCATTTGGAAACAGAAGCAGCAGAGAGACTGAGATGTCTACAGGCTGAGGAGAATGAGAAACTGCTATGCCTGGAAGCTGAGAAGGAGAGGCAGAGGCAGCACAAAAAGGAGATGCTGACTCTTCGCCAGAGTGATGGAGGTAATGGGGAAGGAAGTAACCGGACCCCAGAAGCACAAAAGGACGGTAAATTTCTTCTGAAGTTTACAGAGGGGGAGTATGTAAACAGTATGAAGTTGACCAAAGGCTCTGTGTATGGTTCCAGACCCCCTTACACCACGGTAAAGCTGTAAATGTGCTGTATAAATTATCTGATCATGACTTTTTTGATTAAACTGCTGTTAAACTTATAAGAAAAAGTTTCGTGAGCATAGACACAAGGCAGATGAAAGTGTGTGTGAACATGTTGCTGAACTAAGCACTTATTTTCATACATGTGTGAGTAGATGTCAGGTCACCACTTTTGAAGGGCTGGCAGACCTTTTGGTGAAGGAACAAGCCCTTAGAACTTTGCCTGAGGACATGAGGATCTGGTAAGCTGATAGACAATGTGCTACTTCAGATGAGTTGGGGAAGAAGGGAGCTCTATACCTAGCAAGCAGGGCATCACTGCGCAGGAAAGGGATACCCAGTGCTGCTCATGGGTCTAAAGGAACTCATGGTGGGCAACCCAGACTGCCCCAACAGAATCTGACAGTAGCAGGGGAAGCCACTAGTCCAGGTACACGTCCAGGACCTAGGGTTAAATGTTTTGAATGCAACCAGTGGGGCCCTGTGGCATTTAGATGCCCATGGAGGCAAGGTGGGGAAAAAAAGGTGCGGGAGCCAGTAAGTGGGAAGGACAAAATGCCAATAATAAACTGTAAAATCTCTGGTGCACCACCACGATTATTATATAAAACAAACACTTTAATGTTAAAACTGTAATTAAAATCAGAGGTTTAAACAAAACTTTAAACCATGTGGGAGCCTATATACATAAGTGCTTTTGGCAAATGGCCTTCATCAGATCGTAACTTCCTGCGGCTCTCTTTTGTGAATTAAATTAAAATTAACCAATAAATAGTTTCTTTTCTGGAAACGCCCCTCATTCAGCCAATCCTGTTCCTGCTAATCACGTGGCTTGAAAATGACAAGCTTCCATGTTTCAGCCAATAGTTAATCATCTGTTCTTTAGAATAGGTTTTAGGGAAACCATGGTGTTCAAGCCAGGATAGCGATCAGCCCTTAAATTCACTATCCAGCCTACTTTACAAGTCCCTGTTTGATTCTTTATATCTCTTCCTCGGTTGTTTATAAAAATATATTCAATAGCTTTGAAAGCAAATGCATGTGTGGGATTGAAGGAGATGTGGCTAGCAAGTACATTTTTAGGGTCTTTATGTTTAATGTCCCTTAGATGGCATAAAACCCTGTTGTTCAGCCATTGATCAGTCTTTCCTATATAAAATACAGCACAATTTCAGCAGGAAGCAAAGTTAACTAAGTGTTGGCTGTTTCAAGTAGCATTAACCTTGTAAAAATATTGGATACAGGAAATAGAGTGAATAAAAGAATTGCCACTGTCAATAGACAAGCAAGCTTTACATTTTCTACACTTGAAGGTTCCTTTCATTGCAAATGTCTTCTTCTGGGGGAATCCATCCTTACCACATAGCAGCCTTTTAATGTTATTTTTATTTTAAAAACAACCCTTGGTCTGTCACCTACAATATTCCTTAATTTCTCAGCCTCTGTAAGTATAGGCCAAAACCTATCGACCCCTTCACATATCTTCTTGCAATCTGTACTGTAGGTAAGAATGCAGCTAAGTGTGTTCCCTCTCTGCCTCTGTTCTATTTTTCCTCCTTGTTCCTTCATAGAATTCTTACAGGAAAAATATGGGCATCCTTTCCTGCGTAATTCACCAGGATTAGATCTAATCATAAGGCCTCTTTCACTGTAGCCACTATCTTGCAGATGTTTTTGTAACTTATCTCGTTCTTCTTCAAAATCAGCATAATCAGTGCATAGACAGGATAAGTGCAGTGTTTGATTCTCCAAGATGTTTTTAAAAATGAAGCCTAGATGCATGCTATTTCTATACAAACAGTGTTTCTGCCATGTGCTCTTCCTATGCATATTGGTACTCAGTCCTTTTTCATAATGTAACTTCAGACTGACATCCAAAAAATCAATCTCTTCCTTGGAATAGTTGACCTTAAGTTCTAAAAAGTCAGTGCTTGAGATTAAATAGTCCGTGAACGAAACAAGTTGCTCTTCATTCCCATTCCACAGAATAAAAATATAATCCATGAAACTACCATAATAGGACAGATACGGATCTACCTGACTACATCGAAACTTCAAAAGAGCGAAAACGACTTCACCGACGCCAGAAGATCGACAGTTCACAAACACGACACTGCATACACTCGACACATCACAACAACAAACAAAACAAATCCCCTGTCCAAAACCCACACACACAACACAAGCACACCAAAATCCTTACAAACCAACACTAACCCATACATACACAACTATCTACAACCCTAACCCAAACCCTTACCCTAAGGTCCGTCACTATTGCACACTCACCTAACCCGCGCCCTAACCCTAACTCACTTAACCCGCCCCTAATCCAAAAACTATCACTACTGCACCCTTACCTAACCCGTGCCCTAACCCTAACTCACTTATCCCACCCCTATCCCTACAGACCGCCAACATCGCACACTTACCTTACTCGCACCCTTACCTAACCCGCGCCCTAACCCTAACTCACTTATCCCACCCCTATCCCTACACACCGTCAACATCGCACACTTACCTTAGTCGCACCCTAACGTCCTTCACTACCGCATACTTACACATCCTTTCCCCATCTCAGTGTTCTCAGCGTCGGTGTTCTCCTCCGTCGGTCTTCTTCTTTGTCGATCTTCTGGCGTCGGTGAAGTCGTTTTCGCTCTTTTGAAGTTTCGATGTAGTCAGGTAGATCCACAGATATATATGCCATGGATTAGTTTCACTTAAGACACTGGTTTGTTTCCAATGTGCTAGCACTAAACTGGAACAACTATTAGCACAGGGGGGGTGCTGATGTCTAGCCTCCCATACCTGCCAATAGCATTCATTGCCATACACAAAAACATTGTTTTCTAGAACTAACTCTAGCAAGGAACATATCAGGTCCACATTAAATCCAATCTGATGTGAGAAGTCCCTGATAGCATCAATACAGTAGGTATTAGGTATCACAGAGAAAAGACTATTGATATCCATAGTTACTAGAATTAGGTCTGAGACATTTTCCAAACATTCCAGTTTGGTGAAAAGATCACTTTTATAAACAACCGAGGAGGAGAACCAAACAAGAGACTTATGAAGTAGGCTGGATAGTGAATTTAAGGGGTGATCGCTATCCTGGCTTGAACACCATGGTTCTGCTAAAACCTATTCTAAAGAACAGACAATTAACTATTGGTTGAAACATTGAGACTTGTCATTTTCCAGCCACGTGACTGGCATGAACAGGACTGACTGAATGATAGGTGTTTCCAGAAAAACTATCTATTGGTTAATTTTAGTTTAATTCACAAAAGAGAGCCGTAGGAAGTTACGATCTAATGAAGGTTATTTGCCAAAAGCGCTTATCATGTGTATAGGCTTTCTCATTGTTTAAAGTTCTGTTTAAGCCTCTGATTTTAATTACAGTTTTAACATTAAAGTGTTTGTTTTATATAATAATCGTGGTGGTGCACCGGAGATTTTACAGTTATGTTTGCTTTTTACTTCAGGGCACCTTTGGCCGTTTAAGTTTGATTTTGATATATCTAAAATGCCAATAGTAGGTTGTCTTGAGACAACAGGGGTACCAAACTACCATCCTGCAGATGTCCTGATAGGGAAGGATTTTGATAATGCAGTACTGTGTGTTAATGCAGTTACACGCAATCAGGCTAGGAGACAAGCATATGGATCTGGTAGCCTGGGGGAGACCCAGACAGATCGCACACTTGCAGCCAGGACTGGTGAGGTGGTTACTTCAGGGAGGGAGCTAAGTTGTAGCAGTGAGACTGAAGGTGAGTCACATCTGCTTGTGGGTACTGATGTTCCGTTGGATAGAGTGACTGCAAAGGTAGAGAGGAGTAGTAGTACCCAGGCTGACAGTGAGGCACCGCTGTCAGAGGATGCCAGACTTCCTGTGGAAGTGGAGCTGGGAAGGGTTACAAAGATAAGAGTTGAGACAGGTTCAGCTCTCAGACAATACATTACAAGGCCTGAGGCAGGTAGCTAGTGAGGCACCTGTTTCTCAAGGGAAGGTGGAATCTGTACACTGGGACAAAGGGTTACTACATAGAGAGTGGACCCCTGAGGGAGGGCTAGAAGGTGAGAGGACACAGCAGTTGGTAGTGCATAGAGCCTACAGTCTGGCACTTCTAGCCATAGCCCATGATATTCCCTTGGCTGGTCATATGTGCATAAAATGTACAAAGAGACGTACTATGCAGAACTTTTATTGTCTTGGAATTTCCAGAGATGTAACAGGGTACTGCAGTACCTGTGAGCAGTGCCAAAAGGTAGGCAGGGCAGGAGACAAGGCGAGAGCTCCTTTGATGCCTATGCTTGTGATCGAGGAGCCATTTCACAGGGTAGCTATGGATACTGTGGGGCCTCTGAGTACCCCAAGTTCCACAGGGAAAAGGTATATTCTAGTGGTAATAGATTACACTACAAGATACCCTGAGGCAGTGGATTTGTCCTCCACTGAGGCAGAAACGGTGGCAAATGCTCTGTTATACATTTTCAGCAGGGTAGGTTTCCCAAAAGAAATGCTGACTGAGAGAGGTGCCAATTTCATGTCAGACCTGCTGGCTTGTCTGTAGAAGTACTGTGAGGTGAAGTACCTAAAGATCACTCCCTACCATCCCCAGACTAATGGTCTTATTGAGAGGTTAAACTCTACAACCAAGTCCATGCTACGGGCATCTGCAGACCAGCTTAAGAGGGAGTGGGACAAATATTTGCCCCATCTGTTGTTTCCTTGCAGAGAGCTTCCCCAGGAATCTACAGGCTTTTCACGCTTTGAGTTGTTGTATGGGCATAGGGTGAGGGTGCCTCTAGATTTAATTTTTGATGCGTGGGAAAGTGAGTGTTAATCTCACAAGGAGTCTGTTGTGGCATATGTCCTAAACCTCAGGACAATGCTGAGGGAACTCATGGGCTTGGCGCAGGAGAACCTGGCAGAAGCCCAACAACAGAAAAAGGTCTGGTATGACAGGAATGCTCGAGCTAGAGATTATACTACAGAGCAGCAGGTAATGGTTCTCATTCCTGTCAGACATAAGCTGTAAACAGCTTGGGAACAACCCTACAAGGTGGTAAGGAAGTTCCAGTGATGTTAACTACATGGCAGAACTGCTAGGCAGGAGGCAGGGGCACAAATTGTACCATGTTAACATGATGAAACCTTACCATGATAGGGAGGCCCTTGTGCTGAGTATATACAGTGGATTGTAGGAGACGTCTGAGGGAGATCTGGTGACTTATCTCCTCAGTGAGGCTCTGACTGACACCTCAGTGGAAGGGGTAGCAATGTCCCAGCAGCTATCTCCTACCCAGGTTTGAGAAATCCGAGCAGTGTTACAGGAGTTTGGGGACATGTTCACTGGGAAACCAGGGTGCGCCTACCTGGTGCAACATTAGGTGGATACAGGACCCCAAAGCCCTATTCGGGAGGCACCTTATAGGGTGCCTGAGAGAGTCAAACAGATTCTGAGGGAGGAGATACAGGAAATGTTGGAACTAGGGGTAATTCAAGAGTGCAACAGTCCCTGGGCCTCCCCAGTGGTGCTGGTGCCAAAGAAGGATGGCAGCACCAGGTTCTGTGTGGACTACAGGAAATTAAATAGTCACACAGAGTCAGATGCTACCCCATGCCTAAGTCAGATGAAGCCTAGAGCAGCTAGGTAGGGCTAAGTACCTTCCCACCATTGATCTTACCAATGGTTTCTGGCAGGTGCCCTTGACTCCCAGAGCTAGAGAGAGGTCACCCTTTGTGACTCGTGTTGGCTTGCATGAGTTCACAAGGATGCCCATTTGGATGAAAAATGTCCCAGCAACTTTCCAGAAAGCTGGTAGATCATATCCCAGCAGGAGGGTTTGCCCTTGCTTACCTAGATGATATTGCCATCTACAGCCATTCCTGGCAAGAGCACCTTCAACATGTCAGGGAGGTGCTGGGCAGACTACAGAGGGCAGGATTGACCATTACGCTGAGCAAATGTCAGGAAGGTATGGCAGAGGTCTCCTACCTGGGACATAGAGTGAGAAGTGATAAGATCAGTCCAGAACAAGCCACAATGGAAGCCATTTAGGCATGACCTGTACCTGTTACCAAAAAGCAGGTGAGGGCATTATTAGGGACAGCAGGGTACTACAGAAAGTTTGTCCACAGTTATAGTACCATACCTGCTCCTTTCACAAACTTGACAAGGAAAAACAGGCCAGATAAGTTAGTGTGGACCACAGCATGTGAGCACACATTCCAGGAGCTTAAGGAAGCTTTGGGAGGACCCCCTGTTTTAGCCAGTCAAGGTTACAGCACAGAATTTGTTGTGCAGGTGGATGCTTCGAACCACAGGGTGGGGGCTGTACTTAGCCGGATTTCTTCAGAGGGAGAAAAGCACCTCTCTCAGTTGTAAAGTCAGGTTTATCTCAGTCGTAGGCTCCAACCCAGGGAGGAATGTTATGTAGCTGTAGAAAAGGAATGTCTAGCCATAGTGTGGGCACTGCAGAAACTTCAGCCTTATCTGTATGGAAGGAAATTCACTGTAGTTAAAGATCAAAATCCCCTAACATGGTTACATCGAGCCAACCAGCAAAATGCCAGGTTGCTAAGATGGAGTCTAGGGTTGCAAGCATATATGTCAGTGCAGCACCACAGTGGGATTACAATGCAGATGGGCTCTCAAGACAGGGAATAGGATAAGGTATACCCAAGATAGACATAACCCTCTCAAGCAACGTTTCTCAAGGGTCACTTGAAAAACTAGCTTGAATTCTCCATGGGGGGAGAGATGTGAAGGCTACCAGCCTAGCTAGTTAGAATTTTGTAAATAATTCTATGTCATTGTAAATATTAATATAATCAACATGCTTGTTTTACAAATGTAGAGAGAGAACTATGTATTATGATTAAACTATATGTTGTACTGAGCTTCACACTGCTGGAGGAAAGCTGTTAAGTAAGGAATCTTACAACTGTGTTTGATCTCAAGCTTGGAGACAGGATGCCTGGACCAGCAAATTCTTTTTATTGTTTTAAGACAGAGATAATTGCTAGACTTTACATGTAAACGTGTCTTTTATTGCTGTGGCTTCCTGACCAGGTACAGCTTACAAAGAAATGTACATTTTGAGTTTCTGTTAGGCTGGGAAGTGAAGGATAAGTGATAAAAATTATGTAATGTGAAATGACTCAGCAGTACTGGATGTTATCAATTTATGACTTTCTCAGAGAGAAAGATTGAGCATTTTGGATTTTGCCTAAAGTTGACAACAACTTACCAACACTTGGCCCTGTACGTAAAGTTATTAAGGACATAGTTTCTCTTAGAGTTAGACAAGAATTTAGCCAGATTAGTCTAGCTGTTTTCTATATTTATGTCAGACTATCCTATAATATTGTTTTAAAGTTCCTGTGATTTCTGAACTATTGATTAGCACTGTGTTGAATAGCTGAGATTTGCCTTGTGTTTTTATTTATTATTAAATATTTTTAAACCTTTCAACTGTGGTTGTTTTGTGTAGAGATAATTTAAGCTCTAGAGTACTTGCATGTATTTGGTGATACTGTCCAAGCCACTCCAATAGTCTTGCTGCTCAGTTACACTTACTATTTGGATAACAGTAGCATTACACAGTGAAAATGGTCACCCTTTGGGAAGGGCCTTATAATAGCTGATATTAGTGGTTGGTGACTGTCAGTACCACCTTATAGTCTGGGCAGAAACGAGGCACAGCTGGAGAACCTGTGCCAGCCTTCCCCAGGAGTGTCTGTGTGTCTGTATATAAATCAAGTCTTAAAGTGTGTGTGTGTCAGCTACTTGGGCAGGGACACGAAGCACTTGTTGGAGAAAGAGGGTACTGGAGGTTTTAGCTTGACCACTAGACTGAGATCTGGACCCTATAGCTGTGCCAGTGGGGAGTCTTATTGGGGATCTGGAGAGAAAGGGAGAAACCATCCCCAGACTGACTGTGATCTCGGTGTGCTCTTAAGGGAAATTGTACTTTACTGTGTGGGTACTTGTTACCCTTCCCAGGGTGCACGCCCCTCACTGGTGCTAGTGGTGAGGATTGAGCTCCTTGATTACTGGGCCGGTGAGCAGGCGTCACAACTGTGTTTTTACTTTAGGTATTATTGGTGCATGATCAGAAATAGTTATTGGGTGCATATCAAAACTTTCAATTAAATGCACATGTTCCTGTGAAATGTAAATTCTGCCTAGCCTAGCCCAGTTTTTGCATTTTGGAGAATAATATGTAAACTCACTATGAATTCCTACTACTGAATTCACATATTCCATGCCAAATATTTTCACAAATTTCTCCAAAAATCTAGCCTCTTTTGTTGTACTTTCCCTTCTGAGCCTTCCAGATACATCTTCACTGTTGCAAATCAAATTCCAGTCCCCAGCTGTAAGTATTCTTCCTTGGTGAAAGCTAAATATTTCTCCAAGAATTTTCTTAAGCTTCATTATACCAGTTTTAGGTGGAATGTAAATACATGCCAGTGTAATGCTTCTCCCGTGCCTTTAGCTCCTTAGTACTACAAATCTAACATTATCTTTTTTATCCTCTTCTATCACTATTGGAGCTCCTCTTGCAATTAACATCAGTGCTCATCTTTTCCTTTGCCCCAGGTATTCTGCTAAATAACCATCCTGGAAACCTTTCTTTATCAAATTCACATGGACTGCTATCCAGCAGCACAAAATGAAAC
This sequence comes from Protopterus annectens, assembly GCF_019279795.1. NCBI lineage: Eukaryota > Metazoa > Chordata > Ceratodontiformes > Protopteridae > Protopterus > Protopterus annectens. Next base: position 755,178,305 of record NC_056743.1, read on the forward strand.
ACCTTATAAGCCAAAGGACTCCATGTACCAAAACAGAAAAAAAACAAAAACATGAGAAGTCCAACGCGCAATACTTTTAATGGTTACACAAAGCTTTTGAGTATAACTCTTCGTCTTTGTATAAGAACAACATCCTAGATAGGATATTTTATAAAACCATACAACCAATCCGCTCACACTTCTAATTAAAAATATTTAAACTTCATTTTCAATTAAAGTGCCCTTTCTTAAAGAAAAGCATAAAACAACACAGCTAAGATGTATATAAATATAAAACACACACACACACACACACACACACATATATATATATATATATATATATATATATATATATATATATATATATATACATATATATAAGTATAAAAATTATATCAAAAACACATTTCAGTAGACCAATTACTTATTTCACAGCAAAATTTATAGCTTATATTAAATCATGCCTCTCTTTTACAACTGGTTTAATGCTGGTAGCAGTGTTGAACCCAGGGAAACTATCTACTCGAAAATAGTTGATCCACTTGTACTCCATCAATCAATTCAGTTTTATTTATGATGTTACAACCACTGGGATTCTCATATAGTACTCGTGATATTCTAAACTTAAATCTATGCAGCGTCCCATTAATGGATACATGCTTAGCCAATGCATTTGTCAAAATGTTCCTTCGGATATCAGATAAATGTGAACTAATTCTTTCTTTTAGTTTTTTATTTGTCTTTCCTATATAGAAACAACTGCACTGAATGCAGTTAGCAAGGTAAATCACATTTGTTGTATTACATGTACCCCTGGCCATAAATTTAAACATTTTACCACTCAGTGGATATATAAATAAGACAGTGTTAATATCAGTAAAGTGTACAAAATTCAAGCAAGGTATTGCCCTGGTTTGTTTATAGAAGTCTTAACACTTTTACTTTTTTTAACATCCTTATAAAGTACAGTTGTGTACACTTACCATAAATGTAGATGTTTGACTGTATTCACTGTTGCAGTCATCACATTTGGGTTATCCCTGCCAGGGTAGCCCTCGGCCGGCCCGAATACCAGCGACTTAGTATTTCTGTGTTGTTTGTTGTCGCTTCAGGACTGACGTCAGGTCGTCAGTAGTAAAAAGTAAGGCAGCAGATGCCATTACATCAGTTTTTCTTGCCCTAACCTGTCAGGAGCCTGCAAGTAGGAGCCGGGTTCTGGTGGAAGAACCCCACGAGTAGAAAGTAAATACCAATATGTCCCTTGTAAGGAAAGAGAAGAAAAAAGGGGGAAGAAGGGAGGGAAACCAGGACTGCAACAGTGAATGCACTCAAACATCTACATTTATGGTAGGTGTACACAACTGTACTATGTTCTTCATGTTTCACTGTTGCGGTCATCACATTTGGGTTGATTCCCAAAGCTGATTAAATGAGTGGAGGCAGTCAAGGAAACTAGGGGCTGGCTAGGATGCCCTGCAAGACTGCAGAGGCAAACTCTGCCCTGGATTTGGAGAAGAGAGGCAGGTGGTAATGTTTGGCAAAAGTGTGAACAGATGTCCAGGTGGCAGCCTCCAGGATGTCACTGCTGGGAACTTCTCTGAGGAAAGCTGCAGAGGTGGAGGCTGCTCTGGTGGAGTGATTCCTGACCCACTCGGGGGGAGGCTTTCTGTGCTGTTTGTTAGCAGAAATGGATGCAGTGTGCTAGCCATTTGGAAATGGTTTGGAGATGGCTTTGCCTTCTATCCCTGTAGCAAGGCTAACCAGCAATTGATCAGACTTTCTGAAGGATTTAGTACTGTCTAAATAGAATCTGAGCTGCCTGTGCAAATCTAGCAAGTGCAGGATCCTTTCCCCCTTGTTCTGGGGATTAGGAAAAAAGATGGGCAAATGAATGGATTGGTTGAGAGCCACACTGGAAACCACTTTGGGCATGAAGGATGGGTTAGTCCTGAGGGATACCCTGTCAGCATGGAAGATTATGAAGGGTTCCACAGCTATGAGTGCTTGCAGCTTGGAGGCTCTTCTGGCTGAAGTGATGGCCAGAAGGAAAGCTGTTTCCAGGAGAGAAATTTCAGCTCTGCAGAAGAAGCTGGTTTGAAGGGGGGCATGGGGAGCTTTTCCAACACAGAGTTAAGGTCCCAAGCTGGGGTTGGTACTATTCTGGGTGGCCTCAAGTTGCTAGCCCCTCTTAGGAACCGACTGATCAAGGGGTGTGAGAATAGCGGCTGCTCACTGGGAAAATGAGCAGAGATAGCAGATGCATGAATTTTAATAGAGGAAAAAGAGAGGTCATTCAGTGTCTGCAATTGGGGATGCATGTATTCCCCTTCCCTCTGGGTCAAAAGGTTTAGAATCTGAGGAAGATACCATGGTAGCAGTGGGGACAGGCTGCACAGCAAGGGGTACCAGTGCTGGCGAGGCCAGTCTGGAGCTATAAGAAATGTCCTCGGCTTTTCCTCCTTTATTTTGAGCAGTACCCTGGGGAAGAGCGGTAGTGAAGGAAAAGCACAGACCGATAGATTGACCCAGGGGAAGGACAAGGCATCCACTTTCCAAGCCATGCAGTGATGCTCCCTGGTGCAGAATTTGCTGAGCTGATGGTTGGTGTGGGAGGCAAAATGGTCGACCTTCGGGGTGCCCCATTTCTGAGTTATTACGGTAAAGTTTCTTCTGTTGCCACTCGTGTGAGTCTAGAAGATTTCTGCTTAATATGTCTGCCAGAGAGTTGAGAGAACCTGGTAGGAATTGTTATAACAGGTGGAGATGCATGGCAGAGGCTGTGTGCCAAAGGGTCATGGCCAGCCTGCATAGCGGGTAGGAGTGAGTCCCTCCCTACTTGTTGATATACCACATTCCAACAGTGTTGTCTGTTTTGATCAGGAGAGCCCCTGGGAGAGAAGGGGCTTGAAAGCTATCAAAGCATGCTGGACAGCCATCATCTCTTTTTGGTTGATGTGCAGAGGGATTTGCTGTGGGCTCCATTAGCCCTGTATGCACCTGCCGTCCAGGTGTCCACCCCAGCCATAGTCTGATGCATCTGTGGTGAGTTTTTGGGTGGTGGGGGTGGTGAAAAAAATAGTCCCTTGTTGTGGGAGCATGTTGTTGCCCACCAAAGAATTTTTTTTCTGAGGCAAGGAATTACAGGTATAAGAGTCTCCTGGTCTAGAGAGTATTGAAACCAAAGTCTTTTTATGTACCACTGAAGTTTCCTCATATGCAGTCTGGCATATGGAATGAGTAGTATGCAAGATGCCTTGAATCCCAGAGCTTGCTGGATCTTCCTTGCAGATAGCTGAGGTCATTTGGGATGCTGTGTCCAGGCTTGCTCCCAGGAATATAATCCTTTGGGTGGGCACCTGTTTGGATTTCTTTTCATTGACTGTGTACCCTAGGGAGGTTAGTAGGGACTTTACAAAGGCCATGTGCTTGAGCAGCGTTTCCTGTTTGTCTGCCTGAATTAGGCAGTCTAAGTATGGGTAAAATCTGGATATTTCTTTGTCTGCAAAAGGCAATGGCCGGAGCCAGACATTTTGTGAAAACTCTGGGAGCAGAAGATAAGCCAAAGGGAAGTGCAGAGAACAGAAAGTGCTGAGATCCTGCCCTGAAACAGAGATATTTTCTGCATGATTCCCTGATAGGAATATGGAGGTAGGCCTCTTTTAGATCTAGGGTGGCTAGCCAAGCATCCTTGGACAGCATGGGTAGCAGCTGCTGGAGGGTGAGCATTTTGAATTTTGGGATCACCATGAAGGCGTTTAGAATGGATAGACTGAGGATGGGTTGCCAGGTGCCCTCTTTTCTGGGTACCAGAAAAAATCTGGATTAGAAACCTTGGCCTCTCTGTTCTACAGGAACGTGCTCTACTGCCCTCATAGAGAGCAGAAGAAAGGGCTTGCTTTGGCACCTCTGCCCACTGGTTTGGTGGTATATCTGGGAACCCTTTTGAGGTATGAAGGGTGTGGAAAGAAAATTTGCATCCCTGGGACACTGTGTTGAGAACCCAGTGGTCGTTGGTAATGGTAGCCCAGCTGCTTGCGTGAAAGGAGAGTTTTCCTCCTAGGGGTAATGGAAGGTGCGCAGAGGGAGGGGGTGGGGGAGGTGAGTCATTGTGAGTTCTTACCATAAGGGGGTGGGCTTAAAACTCTCTGGTTTTGAAGTGGAGGTAGTCCACTGCTTAGATCTCTGCATTCCCTGTGGCTGCTGTCTGGGGGGTCTGGGCTGGACTGGCTTAGTGGGAGCAGGAAAGGACCAGTGCTTGATGGGACAATGCCTACTGAACCTGGGTGGCTGGACCTGTAAGAAATCCTTAACTGTCTGCATAGATTTTGCTTTTTCTTCCATCTTTTTTAAGACCTCTTCTGCCTTAGTACCAAATAAGTTGTCTTCGTGCAAAGGGGCATCCAACAATTTAGATTTGACATGGTCTGGCAAGGGCTGCTCCTTAAGCCATGCATGCCTTCTAATGGCAGATCCGGTGATTGCTGCCCTGCAAGAACCTTCTAGGGTGTGAAAACCACAGTGCAAGGTGTGTTTAGTTACTTGACTTGCAGAATGCATTAACTCTTGTAACTCTTTAGATTCTGCACAAGCAGGAAAGGAAGACATTTTTGTTTGAGGAGTTCCAGGGTATGTTGCTGAAATGTTGGCATATTGAACTGACAATTTAGTGCCCTGATAGCCTAAGTAGCTGAGGTGTATACTTTTTTACCCAGTCTGTCTAGTGCTCGGGAATCCCTATCTGAGGGGGCGGGATTTTTAGCAGAGGTTGCTTTAATCCCTCTAGGCCCTTGAGAAATTACCTCAGGGTCAGCAATAGGATTTTTAAAAAGAAAGTTGTGTCAGTCATGGATTCTGTAGTACCTGTCTGGTTTTCTTGGTGCAGGAGGGAGGGTGTCAGGAGTCAAGCTGGATTCCAATAAACATCCTCCACAACATCCAGGACTGGGGGGATGACCAATGGTCTGTGCTGTGGAAGATCTAAGAATTCCCTGGGTCTCTTTTTAGACTGAGGGTAGTCCTGACTCTCCCATTGGAAATGCCCCCTTAAGGTATGAAGGGTTTCCCCAAAGGGAAAATCCTCTGGGGGTGAGGCAGAAGGGATGGAATCCTCTGCATCAGCATCCTCATTAAGCAGAGAGGGGTTGCATGCATTCATATTCAGATGCATCAGAGTCACCTGATTCTTGTTCAGACAAAACTACAGGGGACAGATCTCTTTTCCTTTTGGAGGGGGTAGCTTGGCTTCCCCTGTTCAGCATGATAAGGTCTTCCACCATTTTAAGCATTTGAGACCGAGGCAAGGAAGCAGGTGCCTGAGACTGGATTGTCGGTTTCTTGGGTGTGCTTTGTAACCTGGGCCTAAGAAACTCAGCAGTTTTCGAAAGATCGGTAGTCGCTAAAGACGACGTCGGTTTGTGTCGAGAATCGGTAGTGCGAAGGACTTCCTTGGAAGCCGGTGCCTGCTCAGTGGCTCTGGACCCATCCAAGGTAGAGATGACCGCAAGATCCTTAGTCGAAGAAGAGTTTTGCAGCATACCGGACTCTAAAAGGTTCTCAGTAGCGATCTGCAAATCCACAGAAGTGGGCATCAGGGGCTGTAAAAGCACCTCACTGAAAACCAGAGAACTGACGACTAGCTTAACTGAAGCATCATCCGTAGGTTTGGACATGTGCGGTCTGTCACTGTCTTTATTTTTACGTTTTTTGGAAGATCTACTGTTGGATGGCTTACCAAAGCCATATTGGAGTTAGAGTACTGTAAGCAAAAATATCTAGCTGCAATAAGGGCCCAACGATGGATAGTTCTGGCATTGAACAACACACAGAAGCAACAGCAGGGGATGTCGTGGCCTGGGCCTAAACAACTGATGCAGTAAGAATAAAAGTCTCGGTGTGGTATTTGATTTCCACAGGCGAGACAATTGTTACATTTTTCTGACATTGGTTAGTGCAAGAAAAAAGGATCCCCAACAGGGTACTTAGCTTTAGAAGACTTCAGCTTCAAATCGGTAGATGAAACTCAGGTAGCAGCCGACCGGCACTCATGCGAACTGCTTCTGCTTCAGGCTCCACAGCAAGAAAGACTGATGTAATGGCGTCGGCTGCCATACTTTATACTAGTAATGACCTAACGTCAGTCCTGAAGCAACAGCAACCGACGCAGAAATATTAAGCCTTTGGTATTCGGGCCGGCCGAGGACCACCCTGGCATGAATAACCCAAATGTGATGACTGCAACATTGAAACACGAAGAACATCACAGAAGCTGGTTCAGATTGCTTTCTCTTTTAAAAGTAAACCTGGGTCTCTGTCCTATTATCTCATTAATTTCCTGATTGGACTTTAAAATAGACCAGTTTTTCTTAATAATCCTTTGCACAATACTCGTATGTCTACTGTATTTCATTACATAATTAATCATATCAGTAGAATTTGACCTAACTACTTCGATATTTTTAGTTTCATCATCTGCCCTCAGCAAATATGGCCTAGCTGTACTATCTCTCATATGTGTTACCTCAGTCTTAAACTGTTCAATAGTATTACTATCATAACACCTATTTCTAAAATCTAATACCATCTCATCCATTTCTTTATAGAACGTACTATCTCTGGTGCTTAATCTACTTGCTCACATAAATTGACTCGTCACCACACCTCTAAATGTGTGTTTTGGATGCATACTTGTTGAGTGGACCTACTTTGCTACTTGGACATTTTTCCTATGGATAGTAGTACTGAAGGTATCGTTCTCTTTTGATAAGATGATATCCAAATATACAGTCCAAAGAGCAATTACGTTCAAATAACAAAAAATTGCTAGTGGAATGTAAATATTCCTTATACATAACAAGTTGACTATCGTTACCTCTCCATAACAAAAAAATGTCATCCACAAAACGTTTATAAAACAATACATCAGTGTTTTTAAAGATGTTTGAATTATCACAAAATATATGCTGTTCTTCCCATCTAGCTAACACAATGTTAGCATAGGTGTTAGCGACGGGAGTACCCATCGCAACACCTTGTTGGTGGTGGTAAAAATTATCACCAAAACTAAACACATTATTTTCCAAAACACATTCCAACATCTGGCATAATAATTGAATTTTCGATGTACAAAATTCACTATGTAGGGTTAAAAAAATTCCCTAACAGCTTCAATATCATAAGAATTTGGAATGACAGTAAAGAGAGATCGTATATCCATTGTTACAAGCAAGATGTTTGTAGTAACATTAACCAAGCACCATTCTTTTAATGAAAGTAAAAAAATCGCAAGTATCTTAGATGAAACTGTGACTAAATTTAATAAAAGGGGCTAACTGGTTATCCAAGTATTTCAAAATGGCTATCGTAACCCATTTCTTACCCAAAACTATAGGTCTCATAGGGGGTGCACTCAAAGATTTATGAATTTTCGGTAGTCCGTATATAAACAGAATAACCGGATTAGCTAAATACAGATAATTATATATTTCTAAAGTAATACTACTTTCCATTAGAAAATCATACAAAAAACTTTTCACCTTCCCAATAATCATATTAACATGTGTCCTATTAACTAGAACAAAAGTTTGGACATCAGACAGAAAATCATTCATCCAACTAGAATACTGAACTGTGCTCATTATCACAATCATATCACCCTTATCTGCAGATTTGATAATTATATCTTCATTCATACATAGAGAAGTTAAAGCACATTTCTCTTCATTCTTAAGGTTAAAAATTTTTTTACTATTCATTCCAAAAAAAGCATCGTATATTTCTTGTTCATACATATTTGTAAACGCCTTTACTACCAGGATACTATAAGGAATAAAAGTACTAGCATGTCTGAGATTCGTATCATTATATTTATCATTCTTAAGCAACAGTTTTTGATCCAACGACCTCACAAACATTCTCAAATCTGTTAATAAATCAGTTAAATCACCAGACACAGCTGGTACAAACGATAAGCCTTTAGATAACAATTGCCTTTTATTAGCATCTAGTGTATAGTCTGAAAGATTTACTACATTAGTTATTGTTTCATTCTCTTGTGCATTAATTATTTTTTCAGTTTCTTGTACAGCGCCTTTTGGCCTACCTTAACCAATGCCTTTTATAGATTGTCCTCGTCTTCTGCTCTGTTTCTGGGTCGTTTTCTGCTTACATTCCTTCCTCTGCTTCTCTCTCTCACTGCAATAGATTGTTGTAGTGAGAAGCATGTCTGTACTAAAAAATCCGATTTAGAGGATGCTATTGTATCACTCTTTTCTTCTGGTCTACAAGTTTGCAAAATACTTTGTGAGGGAATTGTAAAAGTATCCATCTCAGAAACGGCCTCTCTGCACTCTGCCGGAACAGAGCCAGTAAGTGGGGCTGCCTCGATGCTATTCAGCAATTGGAAGCTTTCCTTGGAAACATAGCCATTCGTATTCGGTACAGTCTCTTTGAATAGAGGATATGATTGGTCAATACTAGAAAGAATTGTTTCAACTACATATGATGATTGTTCAACAGTACTAAATCTCTTACTTCTAATTACCTGAGGTGATTTAGGCCAAAAAAAGATATTTTTATTATTAAAGTAATTAATGTCATTGGTTACTTTGTGCTTTTTAGTAGCTATTAACCCATCCTCAAGTACTTTCAACTGCTGTTACAAGCATTCATAGTCTTTTGAAACAGCTGGACATTCCGATGACTGAACAAAGCTATTTTCTAGCGCTTGAATCTCATTAATTAACTCAGTTTCATGTATACTAAAAAGTCATTCATCAGTTTCATGTGCTAGACACTAAGCTGTAAATTCAATTTTTGCCATTTCAAAAGCAAATCCTGATACTTATTCCCATAGGTCGGCATTTTAGTTATTCTCAGCCCCCTCGGAACAATACCAAGTTGGAGATATACACTGAAACTGAGCCTTTGCGCCATTTCAGTCTTTTATAGTATTCAGTTTTATATTTTAAAGTCTTTAAATTTTGTTGAAGCTTACTTATCTCATTTGTGCTGGAAGCCAGAGTCATAGTATGAGAGGTAAATGGAATATTTCCCTTAGTGGCAGCACAAACATTACACAATGGATTATTTTTGCCCATAAGGAAACCATGAATCTTCTCCATCTTGATCAAAGTGCATTGGACAACATGCAACTGAGAAGTCGTAGTGAGCAAACGTTTAGACTGACCTTCCATTAAACTATGGCGTGCTATAAGGTGATACAGAATCCAAACAGTACAAAACGAAACACCTTATAAGCCAAAGGACTCCAAGTCCCAAAACCGAAAAAAACAAAAACATGAGCAATTCACAATACTTTTAATGGTTACACAAAGCTTTCGAGTATAACTCTTCTTCAGTGTATAAAAACAACATCCTAGATAGGACTGCTATCCACTGTAATATCATTAAGCCACAATACAATGCATCTCGCTACACTAATGCAAATAAAGAAAAGGTGTAAAATCTTACCATAACCATAGATGTCCTTCTCTTCCATGTTGCAGTATTCTGCATATGGGTTTACTCCTCTAGTCTCACATACATATTGGCCAGTATTCAAAAGTTTCAGTCCCTCCAAGGTGTGTGAGACATCTGACATGGCTGAGAGGACATGGGCCATAAAGGTGACGTCGGCTTGCACTGGCCCTCAGAACTGAAGGCCCCAGTCGGAGCCAGTTCTAGTAAGGGCAATGCCAATTCATTGCCATCCAGATAGGGAAGTTATTAGCTGATAGGAGGGGAAGGTGGGTGGGAAGGAATACTGCAACATGGAAGAGAAGGACATCTATGGTTATGGTAAGATTTACACAACTTTTCTATGCCCTTCTATTCCCATGTTGCAGTATTCTGCATATGGATGAGTGCCAAAGCTCAGTGAGATTGGGGTGGTGGTCTAGAGGCACACTCCAGGAATCCATGAAGGACAACCCTGGTGAACCCTGCCCTGGATCTGGAGATGTGGTCAGGTTTATAGCGTTTGGTGAAGGTGTGAACACAAGACCAAATAGCAGTCTCCAGGATAGTAGGGCTGTCCAGGCCCTTAAAGAAGGCACCTGAAGAGGCCATAGCTCTTGTGGAATGTGCTTTAACTGTACCCTGCAGAGACTTACCATGTAATTGGTAGCAGAAGGTGATGGCCTTGGAGATCCAAGTAAAAACAGTCTGTTTGGACACTGCCTTCCCTAGGGCTCTGGGGTGGAAGAAGACAAAAAAATGGTAAGCCTGTCTGATAGACTTGGTGTTGTGCAGGTAGAACCTGATTTGTCTGTGTACATCCAGGGAATGTAGTACTCTCTCACTGTCCCTCTTGTGGGTTTGGAAAAAAGACAGGTAAATGTATGGCCTGGTTGAGGGACAGGTCATTCACTACCTTGGGCATGAAGGACAGGTTTGTCCTGAAGGTAACCCTGTCCTTGTGGAAAACGAGGAAAGGAGGAATAGCCATAAGGGCTTGGGGTTCTGATACTCTTCTGGCTGAGGTCAGGGCCACTAACAGAACAATTTTCCAATACTTTAGGGAAGCTTTACCTGCTGGCTCAAAGGGTGGGAGCATAAGCTTCTCAAGCATATAGTTAAGGTCCCGAGGCTGGGGAGAGGGTTTCCTGGAGGGGTCTGAGGTGAAGTACCCCTTTAAGGAAGAGCATATAAGGAAGTCTGGATGCAAATGGGGGATGCAGAGGCAGGCATGCCGAAATAGCAGACAGATGAGCTTTGTTGGATGAGTAAGCCAATCCAGTCTGTACTAGTCCACACACATAAGACAACACTAGAGGGGGTTCGCTAAGAAGCAGTTCCAGCTGTCTTTTATGACACCAAATAGTGAATCTTTTCCACTTTGAAATGTGTGATTTTCTTGTATTTGGTTTCCTGGCCTCCTGCAGGACACTGAGCATGTCCTCATTGTAAAGGTGTCTGAAGTGGATCAAAATCCTATCAACCACAGGGTTAGGTGTAGAAGCTGCCACTGTGGGTGAATTAGTGACCCCTTGTGCTGTGTGAGAAGGTCCACTCTGGGGGGGGGGGGGTGACTTGTGGTGATTGCCCTTGGATAAATGTAGGAGTACAGGGAACCAGTGCTATCTGGGCCAGTAGGGTGTCACCAACAATATTTTTGGATTGTCCTGCTGTATTTTCAGCAGGACCTTCTGAATGAGTGGGAAGGGGGGGGTGCATATAGATATTTCCCCTTCCAGGAAATTGAGAAGGCATCTGTTGCCAGTGCCTGGGGTTCTGGTGTCCTGGTGTAAAAGCTAGGAAGTTTCCAATTGATGGTAGAGGCAAACAGGTCTATCTGAGGTATACTCCACCTGTAGACCAGATCCAGGAAGACATCTCTGTAAAGCATCCATTTGTGGTCGTTTGTGCTGGTTCTGCTCAAATAATCTGCTTGAGAGTTGTGGACAGAGGGAATGTAGATCACCTGCAGACTGATTCCCTCTGAGGTGGCAAATTCTCAAACCAAGAGAGCTAGTCTGCAGAGCAGGTAGGACTTGGTCCCTCCCTGCCTGTTGATATACTACAGTGCAGTGGTGTTGTCTGTGTATATCTGAAGTGGTCCCTGCTGTAGGACAGGAAGAAATGCCTGGAGGGCTAGAAGGATTGCCCTCTTCTCCCTGGCATTGATGTGTTCTAATTTGTGGGGATTTGGCTACAGGCCCTGCATGCTTCGGTGGCCGAGAATGGCTCCCCAACCCAGGTCTCAGGCATCTGTGTGCATGACCTGTGTGGGCTGAGATGGTTGGAGAGGAAGGCCTGTGTTGTGCTTCACCTGTGCCAACCACCACAGTATTTCCTTTTTAGGCAGAGTAGAAGGGCCACAATGTGCTCCAGAAGGTGGTTGTGTGGCTTCCAGAGTGACGAAGGTACTACTGTAACTTTTTCATCTGCAGTCTTGCTAAAGGAAGCATGGGTATTGCAGCTGCCATGTAGCCCAGTAGTTTGAGGTACTGCCTTGCAGTCAACTCTGTGGAGAGAAGGACCAGAAGGAGATTTCTGTCAATTAGTTCATTTTGGGTGGGGGTAGGTATGCCTCCATGAGGTCTGAGCGGATCTTGCAACCAAGGAATACAATGTCTTGGGTTGGCTGTAGATGAGATTTTGGGAAGTTTATCTGGAATACCAGTGATTGAAGGAGGGCCACCACAAAGTAGATGTGACTTTGGAGGGTTTCTTGGCTGGCAGCCTGGATCAACATGTCGTCCAGGTAAGGGAATATCTGTATTCCATTTCTCCTGCAGTAAGCAACCAGTGGTGCAAAGCATTTTGTGAAGACTCTAGGTGCAGTGGAGTCTCCAAAGGGCAAGGCAGAGAACTGCAAGTGACAGGAACCCACCATCTCAGGTATTTCCTGTAGGTAGGCTTTATTGGGATGTGGAGGTAACCATCTTTATATTTAATGTTCCCAGGAATCCTTGTGTAATTAGAAGTGGAAAAAGGGCTGGCAGGGTCAGTATTTTGAAGGTAGGGACCTTTAGGAAAAAAATGAAATTTGAAAGGTCTAGAATAGGTCTCCAGGGTCTGTCCTTTCTGGGGACCAGGAAAAGCCTTGAGTAGAATCCCCTTTGTTTTGCAGCCAAGGGGACTGTCTCTATGGTGCCCTCAGCTAACAGGGTTTGCAAGAAGTGCAGTTGCTGTGAAGGTGGTCATGAGATGCCTCACCCTATGGGTGGGGAGATCCAGGACATGTAGTAACCATTTTGTAGTATGGACAGAACCCACTTGTCTGAGAGTGAGATTGTTCCAACCAGGGAGGCAGTGAGAAAGGCGAGCTGACAGTGGTACAGAAAGAGGGGATGGAGAAGGCAAAGGTGGCAGCTAGTCAGATGTTACCTGTCCTGTCCTGAAAGGGAGTTCTCTGGCTAGAGGGATGGGATGCTCTAGCTGGAGGAGGTTGTTTCCTTGTGGGCTTACAAGGCCTTGAAGGAGGTGCAGGACGGGAGTGCTTCCTAATAAACTGTGTTTTTTCTGGATAGTTTCTTTGAAACTTAACTATTGGAGAAACCAGCAAATGTTTAAGGTCCTGCATTTCTTTTCCTTTTGCTGCAGAGACTTGAAAATGTCTGCTATTTTAGAACCAAAAAGTGCAGCTCTGTCATAGGGAGCATCAATGAGTTTTGCCCTGAAATCATCAGATAGGGGTTGTAGGTGACGCCAAGAGTATCTGGGTAAGGTAGATGCTGATGCTGCTGACCTGGCTGAGGATTCAGCAGCATCATAACTGCACTTGATAGAGTGTCTGGTAACCTGCAAAGAGAGAGCCAGGACAGAGGACAGTGATGCTTTTGCAGGGGAATCTGGAATATAACTGGAAAAGGATTTGAATTTAGATGTGCTGCAACTTGCAACAGTATTAATATTGTATACTCGGCTACGTGTAAAAAATTCAGGTGTTTCTATGCAGGTAAGTCAAATAGAAGACTCAAAGACAAAATAATTGAACATAACTCTGACATTAGATGGAAGGTCCTGACAAATGCCTTAGCCAAGCATATAAATGAGACAAATTTGGATCATGATTTTACGTTTAAGGTTACTGGTACTGTAACCAAGAGCAATAGATGGGGAGATGAGTACTAAACTGGAGTTGAGTGAATATAAATGGATACTTCTCCTACCTGCAGACAAATTACCTGGTTTAAATCAAATGATATCATTGAAACCAGTTTTAAAACAAAGACAGAATTGTTTACATTAATTTTTTATGTAACTGTTTCACTATGTACTAGAGTCTATGTAATGACTTTTATGGTTTTTTTTTTTAAATAATGTAGTATTTCTTTAACAAAACATTGATGAATTTTACTGGCTGTGATTTAATTGTGGTTTGTATAAATTGTTTGTAGTAGGATATTGAGTTAATACTGATGAAGGGTTTTTAACCCGAAAGCTTTGTTCTTTGTGATTAAATTGCTACGCTACCCAGTTCGTTTTTCTTTTGTTGATCTTTTGTTCGAGCTGTGTTTTACTTAAATCCGTGATTGATTTGACAGAGTCTGGAATATCTGCCAGATGTTTGGTGGCAGAATCTAAGAGGGACAAGGCATACTTGGCCATGTGAGTTTGGTAATTTGTAGCTCTGAAGGCCAAGGTAGTTGAAGTATATATCTTTTTACCCAACCTTTCCATAGTTTTGCTGTCTTTGTCAGCAGAGAGAATGGTGGTAGTAGGTAGGAGCTTGGAGGCTTTGTCCGTAGAGACTGAGGTAGTGGCTGGATTAGCAGGTGGGCACTTAAGCAGATGCTTAGCAGTGTCAAGCACCTTGTAAAGTCTGTCTGGTCTGCATGGAGCAGGAGGTTGGGAATCTGGGTTAAGAGATGCTGATGAGAAGGCATCTAAAAAGGCAGGCAGGATAGCAGGAACAGCAGATGGGCTGGGGGATTCCACTTGAATAAGGTCGTAATATCTTTTTTGTACCTCAATCATTTATGAGGATTCCTATTTAAAGTGTTCCCTCATCCTGCAAATAATTTCTCCAAAAGTCAGGTCTTCAACTGGGGAGTCAGGGTCCACTGATTCTTCCTCCGGGGATCTGTATTCCAAGGGGGAAGATATCTGAGAGTTGTATGAACATGATTCCTCTGAGGAATCTGAAAGGACTTCCTCTTCCCTAGTGACTGTCTCTGCAGTTTGAGGCCTAGGGCTCAAGAAAAGAGGTGATGTGGAAGTAGTAACAGCGGAGGTAGACCTTAGTGCAATAAAAGCACTGAAAAGACTTTGACTAAAAGCCTGCCAATCAGACATGCTTTCGTTTGTGGAAGAAATATGTTTTCACATTTCTCTCCTCTTAAGGGGTCCAGGGGATGTCTGTGTGGGCCTAGAACCTTGAGACTGCAAAGGATTGCAGGGATCAGACGGATCCTCAGAAAATGCAGGTTCCCTCCAACGTCGGAAACCGGTGCCAGAATAGCCTCTGCGGACGTGCTCTCGACTAGGGATTGTGCAGCATACTTGAAAGTACCTGCATTATCCAGCGCGGTGGATCCAGGTACCAGGGCCAATGTTGGCCACAGGCTGAGGATTGGTCAGAAGAGGCTCGGCAGTAGACAAAGGCCATAAGGTCTTGGCCTTCTTTTTGGTGGTTCTGAGGAGACACCCGAGAAGCCCTCCATGCCTAAAGTAATCTGCATCAGAAGTTGGTTTTCTAGGTAAAGATTTAGCACATGCAAGTGATTACATAAGGTCTTAGGCATGAACATCTGGCAAATAGGGCAGGCCTTGTGGTCGTGCAACTGTCCAAAAAAAAAGGCACTTGTCGTGGGCATCCTTATAAGGGATCTGGCAGCCGCACTGACACTTACCCTTTCTGGATGACACAGACAAGCAATACAAAAGGACTGAAAAGGTCCCCAATAGGGTACTTATCTTATTGAAACAAATCTGGCATCAGTGGTAGTATAAACACCTGGCATACAACTGGCGGCTGAAAAGCTCAGAGGGCTAGTGTGTGCTGACACCTTTATGGCCCAAGTTCTCTTGGCCACATCAGACATCTCATGCACCTTGGAGGGACTGAAAGCTTTTGAATACTGGCCATACATACGCAAGACTAGAAGAGTAAACCCATATGTAGAATACTGCAACATGGGAATAGAACATATAAAGATACATACTCTTTACTTTTAATATCAGCTTCAGGGTAGTCACATCACTCTGATCTGGAAGCAAATCAGCTCTTAGTCTATTTATCCGACAATATTCTGCATTTTTGTTGTGTTTATATCACCATCTCTTCCAAAACTGCATGCAATTATGTTTAAATAAAGCTTTGTTTGTGTTGCCATATCCTGTACCAGATAAATGGTCACAAATACACTCTTAATTTTCAATTGGCTTTGCCTACATAAAAGGTGGAACAACATGCAAAGTTCAGATTCTGCTTCCCCTGCACATATGTGGCTTTGTAGTTTCTTCTGTAAATCCCGAATAAAGATTTTGGTCATATTTATTAAGTAAAGTATGGTAAATTAATGTATTCCTCAACACTATATTTAAAAATGATGCATTTAACAAATCCTCCTGTTTAACTTGCATTTTTCCCAGAATTCCACATAATTAAAATACCCAAAATAACTTCTTACAGTACATGTATGTGACCAGTTTAATTGTGCAGTCAGCACTGCTTGAAATCTTTCAGAATTCTAAATAGTTTGAAAGCACTCCCTTCTGGTTGAACTCGGTCATCTTCCAGTAAAATTCTATGGTACTGTGGTACACTCCTATCATCGTATAAAATATATAAATAAAAAGATGAGACTAATAAAAAAGGTAGGATGATACCCAATTCCGCAGTCCAAACGAGAAAGTTGTGACATGTTTAGCCTGTTCTACTGTGTAATTTGTCATGGTCTGTTGCTTAACTATCAGTTTATGAATCTGCTGTCTATACTGAAGAGCCTCTATTTGCCCACTACTATGAAGAGAGGCAAACAGCTCTAAGGTGATCCCACTGGATCAATTCCTGGAAGATCCCCTGATTCAGTTTCCATTTGTGAGGGTCTATCCTGGTCCTGCTCAGCTTCTCTGACACATTTTGTTCTTTTAGGTTGTAAGATACCTGTGAAGTCAGGCTGTGCTGAAAAGCTATATACCAGGTTACCATGGCTAGTCTGCACAAATAAGACCTGGTTCCATATTTGCTTATGTACCACATTGCTGCATTTTTGTCTGCAACCACTTGTAATGGTCCTGGGACCCACATATGATTACAGAGTTGAGAGCATTTACTACTGCCAATATCTCTTTTATGTTCATGTGTTTTGGTCTTTTTTGTTCCAAAGACTTTGCACTTTTACTCTCATAGATGCTGCAACCCAAGGAAAACCTGAGGCATCTGTTGTTACAGACTGTGTTGAAGCTGGAAAGCAAAATGGGAAACCTGGATTCAGATAAAACTAGTCTCTCCCTCAAAGAATTTCCCTTTTCACAAAGGAATCTAGAATGCCATGGGATGTTTATGTTGGGACCATAATGACTTTACTTACTGAATTTTTTTCATGTGGAGTCTAGCTACAGATATCACGAAAATCATGGATGATATGAATCCTAATATCCTGAGAAATTCCCTTGCTAAGGCCTATTTTTTTCCACAGGAAAAAACTCAGGACTGGATCTAAATATAGATCCACTATTTCCTGTGGAAGTAAAGCTGTTTGAATTGAGATATCTAGGAAACACCCCAGAAAACAATCCTGTGAAAAGCAGTCAAACAAGACTTTGATTTTCTCCTGAAACCCCAGTCTATGCAGGAGAGCTTTAACTCAAAGGAGAGATTCCTGACACTTTGAAAAAGACTGCAAAGCTAAGCAAGTCTTCTAAATGAGATAAAATGTGAATACCATGCAGTCTGCAATAGGCTGGAGCTTGACACTTTCGTCTTTCACTTGGAGCAGTAGATAAGTCAAAGGGTAGTGCACAGAACTGAAAGTGTGATCATACCTCTCAACCTGGAAACATCCAAAATCTGGACAAAGGCCTTGAAAAATAGGTACAAATCCGTATGCTGATTAGCATACAATTTGCATATTTAATTATGTAAACCTACCCACTGCAATGGAATTGTGGAATATCAAACACAAATTGAACAGACAAAATATTAAACACAAAATATAACCAGAATAGTGTTTTAAACATTTGAATGTGTTTCATACTTTGAACTTGTATAAAATTAAAATACAATTGTCTTTTATAAAATTAAAATTAACTGCATTAAATTGACAGTGATGTTGAAAGCTGACAAGCAACAGCAGACCCCATGTAGAAAATCAGAAAAAAAAAGGAGGGGGTTGATGAGGATTTTATTCCAGTCAAGCTTGCATTGTACTAGTTAGCTAACAGGTTCATAATTACTAGGTATCTCCTTCAAAGGAGGACATTCTCAGGACTGTAGCATCCACCGCCGCCTTTAAAAGTACAGCACAGTACAGGATCAGCAACAGTAGAACCCACAGCCTTTTACATCAAAAGTAAGTGTACTACCTGTTGTGCTATTAACAATACAAGCAGACTTGGCATAAGCAGCATTAAACTTCTCTTCCCCTGAAGTTTTCAGCTCCTTGTAAAATCACTTGACACTCAACTATCTCTCTCAGCTTTGCGGCACAAGAAATCTGGAAAAAGCCAAAATTTATTGTGGGGGACAAAAGCCCAATAACCAGGGACCATTTTAAACATTGCTTGTATAATCTTGGAAAGTTGCTAGAATAAAATGTTGTGTTACCAAATTACCATGCATTCCTTGAAAGATAGGAAGACTGAAACTTAAATGGTTATCATGATTTAGTGAATTCCAGTTCTCACTAATTTGCTAGAGTACCACAAATTTTCAGAGGAACAGACCAGAGGTATGAGCTGCATGGATGGTGAAGTGGTAGTGTTGTTACCTCACAGCAAGCAATTCTCCAGTTTAATTCTCAGCTTCTGTGCAAAGGCTGCATGTCCTCCCTGTGTTTGGATGGCACATTGGTTGTGTTGTGGCCTCACAGCATGAGGTTCTCCAGTCTGAACCTCAGCTGGGGTGCTCTCTGTGCAGAGTCTGCATGTTCTCCCTGTGTTTGTGTGGGTTTCCTCCCACATTTCAACCCAGATATGGGTAATTCAGGCTCTTGCTCTGTGTAATGCTAACTACCAGTTATTCTTTACTGAGGCACGCACGCTACACACACACACACACACACACACACACACACACACACACACACACACACACACACACACACACACACACACACAGACACACACAGACACAGACACAGACACACACACACACACACACACACAGACAGACACACACACACACACAGCAAACTCGGCTGTAAGCAGAAACATGGAGGTTGTTGGACAGGTTTGAAAATTTACTTTATTTATATTTGTTTTCTGTGTTAGAGCACTGTTCCTACTGGACCTTTTCAACCCAGACCAGTGCTTACAAACCAGAAAAAAAAAAAATTTCATAAACAGATTTTATAGTATAAGAAAAAAGTTAGTGACCTACACAGGAAAATATACATCACGCCATCTGAACACTAGGAAACAAGAAGATTTGCAGATGTAAAGAATTCACATATTAATGTAGTTAGGGAGGATAAGAACAAATATTTTTGCTTTCATTTTTAGGCTGTATATTGTGACATTATTTACAGTCTTTGCAAATGAAGGCTGACAATAGCAATAGGAAGAAACAAAAGAAAAAAGGGAGAAGAAGAGAAAGGGATAGCAGAAAATGAGAGAGGAAGGAGTGGAGGGAAGGAATATGGTAGCACATTTTGGAGGAACTGAGTGCTTTTACCGAAAGTAAAATTTAGGAGGACGCATTTAATCAGTTAAATGAATTCTTAAGAAAACAAGTACATCTGGCTTCTTTGTGGAGAAGCTTTCTAAGTCCAAAGTGGAATGGAGAAAAAAATGAAAACTTAGAATGAAGGAAGGAAAAGAATCAGGCAGACATTTACAAGTTAAATTAGTCATTCAAGCATTCATTCCTGGATGCCTGCTTTATTCATTTTAGGGTCACATGGTGAGCCAGAACATATCCCGGTACTCAGACGGTGCAAGGCAGAGAAACTATTGCTGAATAAGAAGCCAGTGTATTGTTGAATGCACACATAGATCCAGTGCTCATAAGCGTACACACACATGTTCCGCAAACTCGGCTGTAAGCAGAAACACGACAACTTCCACTCTGTGAAAGCAAAAGCAGCAGAAAGAGCCGCCAATAAAATAAACTCGGCAGAATGAAAAGAAAGCAGATTTGACCCAGATAAATGGTTGTACGGAGATAGCAGCAGAGAACTTCCTTGAAAAAAAAAAACTCTGAAAGCAAAGGCAGCAGATAACGTCCAATAAAATAAAATAAAATAAAATGAAAAGCACATAAAATAAAACAGATAACCTCTGTGAAAAAGAAATAAACTTGGGTTGTACACATATAGCAGATAGCCTCCGTGAAAAGAAAGTAGATAAATAAAATAAAGGGCTGTGAACACACACACAGAATAAATCTGCAAATAAACTTGAATTTGGCTGAAACTTCCGCAAACTCGGCTGTAAGCAGTAACACAATAACTTCCTCTCTGTGAAAGCAAAAGCAGCAGACTGAAAAGAAAGCAGATTCAGCTCAGATAAATGGTTGTACACAGATAGCAGCAGAAAACCTCCTTGAAAAAACCTCAGTGAAAGCAAAAGCAGCAGATAACCTCCAATAAAATAAACTGAAAGCATATAAAATAAAACAGATAACCTCCGTGAAAAAGAAATAAATTCGGGCTGTACACACACAGCAGATAGCCTCCGTGAAAAGAAAGCAGATAAATAAAATAAAGGGCTGTAACATTTTGTTTTAACTAGATGATGCCATCTACTACAAATACAATACACCACCATGTTCTGTTCCATTTCTAACGCTGACAGCAAAGTGTTCCACAGGTTTTAGCTAGTACAGTTCCATAACAGATCTGTGCATATATTAACAAACAAGCTAGCAGTAGTAGCAAAATATAACTAGATGCCAGCAGCAAAAGAAGAGAAGCAGATAAATAAAATAAGCTTACACCATTACCATGTTCTGTTCTAACTAGATGCCGACAGCAAACTAGCAGTTCAATTCACGGACGTACAAACAGCAGATGTATGCCACTCTTCAACAGTTCTTCTGCATACAGCACACACAAGCTAGCAGCACAGCAGTTCCATAACATTTATTTAAAAACAAACTCTGAACCCCAGTACAGATAGCAATAATTCCCAACAGATAAAACACAGTCAGTTCCTTTCTCAACGAACTTACAACAGAAGCAGATCATCCATTAATGCTCTCCATTTCCCTCCAATATAATTAAAAGTAGTCCAACAGGATGTAGCTGATGTCATCACACACATGCCCCTGTAGGCTGGGGTGTGGTGATGCCACCCATACATTTAAAGTGGCAATACAAAAAAATAATTTAAAAAAAATGGGAATTAAAGGGGCCACTTGGAAATTCGTGGCACCCCATTATTTTACCTCCAAAACTGGTAAATACAGAGGAATTTGGTATGGTTGAAAGGTATGAGTGTGATCCAGACACAGAAGACCTTAACAAATGTTTGCAATCTGGTACTATAGGAATATGACAATTAGTATCTTTCAAATCTAAGGTCACTAAAAAACTTAAATGGGGAAAGAGAACTAAGGGGTCATAAAGAGATAACATTTTGAACTTTGGAACTTTCATAAACTGATTTGGAAAGGAAAAAATCTATGACTGGTCTCTGTCAAGCTTCTTTTCTTTGGTAACAGAAACATTCTTGGATTCCAAGAATGAGGGACAGCGTCTATCACCTCCTCTCCTGGGTTAGGAGATGCTGAATGACAGCAGGGAAAAAATAAGTCTGATCTGGTGGATAAGGAGGAAGCCCCTAGAAAGGAGGAATAGATTCCCTCTGACATCTGCATTCCGGATAATTCATTCTCAGAACCCATTTGTCTGAGACTATCTGTTGCCAAAGAGAGAGATGGAGGGAAAAATTAGAGATTTGCCATCATGGTGATGGGGAATTCTGAAGATAGTCATTCAGACATGTTAGACTGTCCTTGTTTTTGGGGGCTCCACTTTTTTTTTTTTTTTTGGAGACCCTTGTCACTACAGCTTAAAAGTCAGCTTACCAGTTGCTTGTTGTACCTGCTTATTTTTGCTTTTTGTAAAATGCTGCAAAAGTAGCTGTAAAACATTTGACAAATTTGGAGAAGGAAAGGATTAAAAATCTGATAAACTCCCTTAACAAGCTTAACCCTTTCAGCACTCTTTTTAAGGACCTCTGTAGCAGACAGTCTGAATATTCTCCCTCTAAGGGAAAATTCAAAATTTCAACTTTTTACATACCCAGGAATGTATTGGGTATGCAGTCAAGCAAATCTCAGCATAACAGCTGTAGTAGCAGCAGCTCTGGAAGTTAGATCAGCTGAATCATAAGTGCACTTTCAAAGAATGTTTAGTCACTTGAGACATAGAAACAATAACATTACACAAAGGTGATTTTTCCTCATTTGAGGGAAAAATGATGCCATGATGTTCCTCATATTCTCAAAAGAGGCAAGCATGTGAGCTTGGTAACTGAGAATTCTAAAAATAAGTGCTGCAGAAGAATGCACTTTTTTCTCAAATCTTTCAAAGGCTTTCTCATCCTTGTCAGGGAGTGAGGAATTAGTATTTATCAGATGTTTAGCAGCCGAATTGATTTACCAAGGAAATCACTGCTGGGTCTGATCTACAGTTAGAAAATAAACATTTTTGAGGAACTTTATACAATCTATCTACTTTTTGGTGGTTATCAAGCAAATTACAGAATGTACTAAATATATCCTTTGGCGCTGAAAGAACAGGAGGAACAGGACTAGGTTCAGGAAATTCCATCTGTAATAAATCATACTTCTTTAATGACACTGGAAGATTATTATGTTCTCACTGAAACAACTGATTCACTCTGTATATTGCTTCAGAAAAATACAATCTTTCCAAGGGACTAACAGTAGAAACACTCTCCTCAGAATCAGAATTAGAAACTTGAGGAAAGAAAACAGAAGTTTTTCTCTCTCAATCATTTTCCTGTTCAGTGTCCTGAACACTCCCAGACAGTGAAGGGTTCCTTTTTTTCTTACTAGTATCACCAGAACTGGTCAGGTTATAAGCCTGAACTAAGCCAAATAAATCACTCCTGTCCAAGGTAACTGACACAGTTTAAGATAAATGTCTAACTTTTTGATTCTTTTTGACAGGAATTTCTACTGAAGCAGAACTAAATTTCACAGCCAATACCTCCCTAGGTACAGGCATCCCAGTCTGGCTAGACAAACAAGTATTCCCTGTGCCTTCTTCCAAGACCAAAAAGAGTGGTTCTCCCTTGCCCATCAAGGGCACTCCAACAGTCACTGGAGATGTGCCTAATCCCCGTTCTATGTTGGCTGTAGGGAATACACCAGAGGAAGCCAAGGAAAAATATGACTGGTCTGAAGAGCCAGAAAAAAAACACAGCAGTCACCTACCTGAAGCTGATGCAATTTTGTAGCCTGGTTAAGAGGCAATGGTTGCTTGGAATTTTTTTTTGTATGTGGCTGGGAGAAGGAAGAACTGAGGAACATGTAGGTTGTTCCATGGTGAGGCTGAAAAAGTTGCCTGAATCCCAAGGAAACCTGGTACAAAAAAAGTTGGTGAAACAACTTAGTATTAAAAAAATGAATTTCCAACTATTTTAAACACTCAGCCCTCCAAAATAATTTAAAACATGAAAGGAAAAATAGTTTTAACTTAGTTTAACAACTTTTTTTCCTCAAAAGGTAAAAGTAACACTCCTAGTAAAAATTGACTAGAAGTCACATGACAGTCTATTAAAACAGTTTTTCCTAGTTTAAACATAGTGCTTTTACAGGAAAAGTTAAATTTATGTCAAAAAATTAAGATACAGAAATTTTATCCCTGAAGGATACTTATCTGCCATCCTACGAATTGCTAGCTGACCATCGATCCCAGAAAGCACAAAAGATGAGAGCTCTTCAGTGGCAGGAAAGCTCTATAGGGCTTGACAAACCTAACACTCTTTTTCTTCAGCTCTGCTTAAGCTGGTTCAATGGTTTGGGTATGTGGATATAACCCATATAGCCAAGGCTTCTGCTGCAGTGATCAAATGATAAACATCCTTGTAAATTTCTGACTTATCCCAGTCCCCAACTCTAGTCTCCCATGTCTAATGTTCTCAGACGACAGGAAATGTGAGATCAATTAGTCAATGGGGTTGGGGCTTTATTGCTGTGTGGAGACTGGGGGTTGTGGCAATAAGAACATGGATATTTTTTAAACTACATTATACATTCGCACTTCATATTACCACTTTCTTTTTCCATGGGTTTCCAACAACTGCATAAAACTGTTGAACTACCTCAGAATGGTTAATAATAATAATAATGATCATCACTTTAGGCCTTTCTGCATTTCTCATGCACCATATTTCTTATGTCCATTTCTGAAAGTTTTTTCTTATGTATTTATGCAATAAGTTGTTAAACTGGATAAGTGGAATAAAGCTTGCAGATCATTTCATGCATGCACTGTTGGAAACTCCTGGTGTTCTGGCTGAAGTGTGATTCTCAAATAATCTGGAAATATACTGCTGATTGATAAGTATATTTCTTGGCATTTTAATCTTTCAGAGTTCTGCATTGTCTTAATTTTGCCTGACTGAATTATTTTATTCATTTTCTGGCATTGTTTTATGTTTCTCATCTGTCCTGAAACTGCTTCCCCCTATTCTTGTGGAGGAGTTTATAAAACTGATCTAACAGCTTTTGTGTTATCTGTTGGAAACTCCTGGTGTTCTGGCTAAGTGTGATTCTCAAGCAATCTGGAAATATATCGCTGATCGATAAGTATATTTCTTGGCATTTTAACCTTTCAGAGTTCTGCATTGTCTTGATTTTGCCTGATTGAATTATTTTATATATTTTCTGGCATTGCTTTATCTGTCCTGAAACTGTTTTCCCCCTCCCACCCACCCTATTCTTGTAGTGTTGTTATAGTTGGTGGCTTTGCAGTTGCCCGCCCCGACTGTAAATTTGATCTGGGACACCCCTCCCAGTCTGGTGTTCACTCTACTTAATACAGAGAAAAGATGCGAGAAGGCCAGCCCACTTAGGTTCTTAACATTGACTTTTTTTCTGCTCCTCCTTCCTTTCTTCTTGAACTTTACTTAAAAAAATTGCACTTTATTTTGCTTTTGCCTCTTCTTAAAAGTACTCAATTGTATTTATTCTGCTGCATTTATTACTGCTTGGTAGTAGCCTGATTAAATTGTAACTGTTATTCTAAGCCTTTGGTTGAAGCACTTGGGCTTCAGACCAGTTGTTTTACATTAAGAAGGTTTGTGGTCTGCACTGTTGTGGCAGGACAGGTAGCTGACATCCTTCTAAGTTGGGAGTTGCTGACTGAAGGCTTAGTGTCTGTTAATCTAAAAGTGTATTAGCTCTGGTTTAAGCATTTGGGCTTCGGGCCAGTTATTTTACATTAAGAAGGTGTGGTCTGCACTCTTGTAGGAGGAGAGGGTAGATTCTGCCCTTCTAAGCTGGGAGTTTCTGGTTAAAGGCTTATTGTGCCTGCTTATTTGAACTGTTTCTTTCTGAATTTGGTACACCTTGTTTGCTGTAGCATAGACTAAATTCAGACCTGCTGAATCTAGCTTTGTTTGTATAACTTGAGCACTAATCCAGACCATCTTTTTTTGGAGAAGGTTCCCTTGCACCCTAGTGGCAGGAGTGTGCAGTTAGAACTTGTCTGATCGAAGACTGCTGGAACGGGGCTCAGTTTTTAGCTTTTTATTGGTTATTGGTTTGTCAGTTTGCTCATTTGCTACTGTTATATTAAAAAAAAATACATTTTATGCATCGCCGCTTAGGTAAGGTTAAACTATTCCCGGCGTCATAAATCTGCTCTTCAAATTGTCCCTTAGAACTAGCCAGTTTTTTAGTTTTAGCACTCAAATCTGTTTCTTTGAGCTCAGCACTTGTTCAGAACTCGTAAGCACTAAATAAGCTACAAATTACTACAGCACTCAACTTTCCTCACTTGTCTAGAGGAAAACAGTTTTTATTACTTAATAAATAAGCACCTATGTCTAAGGGTCAGCTCCCGGTGTTTTCTCCTGTCTACCTGATGAATCTGGGCATCTTGGGGCAATGCAGCAATTGCCTCATGTACACAGACAACCCTCTCCTCCTACCACCCAACACTACAACCTGTGAGAGATGCACTTATATAGCCAAACTGGAAGCAAAGCTCTCTTCACCCAAGACTGGACTAGACAGTCAAGAAGAGAAGGTAAACACTTGCACCACACCACACTCATCACATAGTCCCTCAAAACCTACACCACCAAAACACACACACAGCAACACAAAACACACACCTACATTCACGGAGGCTCTCAATAAAAATCTGCTCAAAAAGCAGAGACCTCCAAAGCAGAAACCCAAGCAACCTCCACCCCGCAACACAACCCAAATGACACATACCCACAAACTCAGTGTGCCACTCAACCACAGCCCATAATGCACAACAACGTACTCAACACTCTAGTCATAGGTGACTTTATAGTCAGGCACAATGATGTTCCACTCACCAGGCTAAACAAGGAGAAAGTTACTGTCAGCTGCCTGTCGGGTTCCAGAATCTGCCACATAATGCATGCACTCAGGTCACTCCACAGCAAGTACAAATATGACTCTGTCATTGTCCATGTTGGTGTGAATGACCTGAGACGTACCTCCCTGGACTACATGAAGAGACATGGAGGAGCTCTCCAATCTTGTAGCCCAGGCAGTTATGACCCTAGCCCTGAGTAGCATCATGCCATCACCCAGAATGATACCACAGTACAAGAATAAAATGATTGACTTCAACAACTGGCTAAGCTTCTGGTGTCATTCTAAGGGGATCCAGTATCTGCCTGCCTGGGGTGACATGATTGACAGACCACGATGCTTTGCCAGAGATGGCCTGCACCTGTCACCCTTGGGATTCTAGATACTGGCTAAGGCTCTTGCCACCCCATAGTGCCTTTTTTAGGCAAGGTTCAAATGACAAATTCACCACCGTAAAAGGTACAAGCAAGCAAAACCTGAGGGTAATGCTACTCAATGCTAGAAGTCTAAACCTCAAAATGCATTCACTCGAGGCACTCCTTAAAATGGACAGCATCGACATCTGTGCAGTGACAGAGACCTGGTTCAAGGCTCCAGAGAGCACCCCTGCTGTTTGGTATCAAATTTTCTGAAGTACAGGCTAACACAGAAGGTCTTTGGCTAATGAAGTTCGCAGATGACTGCAAACTAAGAGTCATAATCGAAACTACTAACAACGTGGACATCCTACAAAAGGGCCTCACTGAGACAAATGCCTGGTGTCACAGCCATGGCCTGAAGCTCAATACCAAAAAGTGCATTGTCATCCCCTTTGGTAAAAACTCTGTAGCCATGAGCTACTACATAGGTGGTAGTCTACTTAACACCGAAAGAGTGATAACAGACCTTGTGACAAAGGTGGACAGTAGTCTCTCCTTTGATAATCACATTGCCACAGTAGTCAGGAAATCCTTCTTCATGGCACACCTCATCACAAAAGGTTTCTCATCCAGGAAAAAAGAGGTCATTGTTCCCCTCTACTCGTCACTCATTAGACCCATTATAGAGTACAACGCCCCTTTTGGTATGTACCTCACAAGACATCAACAACTGGAAAGGCCACAGAAATACCTCTCAAAGAGGATTACTGGCCTCAAACAGATGCCCTACGCAAACCGTCTCAATAAACTCCAGCTTTACTCCATCACATATCGCCTACTCAGAGGCAATCTCTGCCTAACATACAAAACTATGTCAAACCCAGAGCTGTTGGACATGCTTCACTTAATGAAATCCTAATCTCTCTGTGCTACACTCTCTAGGGACCTAAACCTTGTCACCACAATAAACAGAACATGCTGGAGGGATAGATTCCTGTCCCAGAGACTTTCCATACTCTGGAACAAATTACCTATCTATATCAAACAAAGCTCCCCATTAGCACTCTTCAAGAAAAATCTTGAATGGGAAACAGAAAATTCACCCCAGGGATCACCTTTGTGGCTCTGCTCGACAGGGGCACAAGAAAATAATTTTCTTGGGTGGCGAAAGCCAGAGTACCTTTTTGGCTAGGCTTATATAATAGCCTAGTACCTACCTATGAACCTATT
>NC_056743.1:755211033-755213533 GCF_019279795.1 Protopterus annectens
TTCAGGAAGGCCATATGAGGTTCCTGAGTTTGCGAGGGTGGCCTGTAACATGCTACAAATTGCAGAGCAATCTTGCCTATGGTTAATTGCACCTGGATGGTTTCCGATGCATCGTGCTATGCCACCAATCTTGAGGTGTGGGTGTCCTTGATGAATATGGATACCCCTCCTCCTTTCTTGGTATTGTCCGGGTTTTGGGGCGGAACGCATGATATGAGGTAAAACCTGATAGTGCTGGGGTGCTCTCAGGAGCCTTGAACCAGGTTTCTGTCACAGCACAGACATCAATGTTCTCCATACTGAGAAGGGCCTCGAGTGCGTGCATCTTGAGGTTGAGACTTCTGGCATTGAGCAGCATTACCCTTAGTTTTTTTTCTTTGTTTTGTTCTAGGGTGGTAGGTTTAGAATTTGAGCCTTGCCTAAAAAGGCACTATGGGGGTGGCAAGAGCCTTTGCCAAAATCCGGAATTCCAGGGGTGACAAGTGCAAGCCGTCCCTTGCAAAGCAGCGTGGCTTGTCCGGCATGTCATCCCAGGCAGACAGACATTGGATCCCCTTTGAATGACACCAGAGTTTAAGCCAATTGTTAAAGCTGATCATCTTATCTCTGTATTGTGGCATCATTCTTGGTGAAGGTAGGATACTGCTCAAGGTCAGGGTCATACCTGCTTGGGCTACATAATCAGAGAGCTCCTCTATGTCTCTTTTCATGTAGTCCAAGGAGGTACGTCTCAGGTCGTTAACACCAGCGTGGACAATGATTGAGTCGTACTTGTACCTGCTGTTGAGAGACCTGAGTGCATGCGTTATGTGGCGGATTCTAGCACCCGACAGGCAGCTTACTGTGACCTTCTCCTTACTCAGTCTGGTGAGCGGGACGTCAGTATGTCTGACTATGGAGTCACCAATGACTAGTGTGTCTAGCATTGTGTTTGGTCTTAAGGGCTGTGACTGCTTGACACTCTGACTGTGTGGTCTATGTGTTGCAGGTGTTGTGTTCTGAGGTGGTAGTTGTTTGGGTGTCTGCTTTGGTGGCCTCTGCTGTTTTGGTAGATTTTTGATCAGAGCCTCCGAGTATGTCTTTGTGTGTTTATGTGTATGATTTGAGGTTGTGATGGTATTATGTGAGACTGGGTCTATAGTGTGTGTGGTTACCTTCTCCTCCTGTCTGGTCATGCCAGTCCTATGTTGAGAGAGCTCAGCCTCCAGTTTGGCCATATAGTTGCATCTCTCGCATGTATTTGTGTTTTGTGGGAGGAGGAGAGGGTTGTCTGTGTACATGAGGCAATTGTAACATTGCCTCAATATTCCCAGGTTCACCAGCTGAGCAGGAGAGGACATTAGCAACTGATCCCTCGACATGCTAGAAGGAATAGACAGAAAAACTTAAGAAAAGGTTCTGGGGATGTGGGTGACCGAGAAATGGGGTTTGCTTTTTTGGGGTACTTTCTATAACGAGTGCTGTATCGAGGTGATAAGTACTGTAGGAGCAAGTGCTTTGCTATACAGATAGAGAATAGTCTACTTGGGAGTCAAGTAGAGATAATTTATAGTTGTAGGATACACTAAATAGAACAGTAGTATACTTTGAGGAAGGTAGTTTTAAGGAAAATTTGAAGAGTGGACTTTAGGTAGCCCTAATAGTTTAAATCTGATTAACCGGCGCTGCCCTAGTGTGCAACGGTAGCAGCTCCGCGCTAACGCGTGCTTTATAGTAGGGGGCTGGAAAAAACAGGAAATGACCCAAAATGGCCGACGAATTACTAGTTGCTGCTTCTAACCACTCCTCTGAGGACAAACAAGCAGCTCAGTACTCCCCACTCCCACTGGTGAGTAAAGAAACTACCTCTGGCCACACAAGAAAATGGAGGAACACAGAAACCAAATACAAAGCCCAGGGATCAGCAAAATCTGATCACTGGAACAACTAGCTAGGAAAGTTTAGGAAAGGAGAAATATTTTTGTTTTTTTTGTTTTTTTTGCAAACAGACAGAAAAAAATGCAGTAAATGCTTTGTTTTCGACTAAATTGCTATCAAAGGCTGGTACACTTGAGTATATATATATATATATATATATATATATATTTATTTACATTTGTTGACCGGGGGTGTCCGACTGGACGAAAGTCCATTTTCAGCTGAGGCCTGGGGAGAAAAGCTCCACAGTTAAAATAAACAGACAGTAGTTACATTGGATTACATAGCAATTAACAATTTGATTAACATAGCAATTAATTACAAACATATTTACAGATGAAGAACATAGTACATCAGTAGACAACTGTGAAGTACATAACAGACCTTAACAAATGTTACAATAAGAAATTCCTGCTGTATAATAAGTACTAGGCTTATGAGTATCTGAGCTTGCTATAATCAAGGTAGTTAGTGGGGTGGAAAGAAAGGTAGTGGTTGGATGGGGTGGATGATATTAGAGTGGGAGTTGTAAGGGCATAGCCAGCATGTTTTTAGGTGCGCTCTTAGTAAAGTTTTGAAGTGG